>NW_026525908.1:0-105034 GCF_943734725.1 Anopheles marshallii | reverse complement strand
TAAAATGATGTTTTGGTGGTTCTCTGAAAACAATTATTTGTCAAAGTCGAGTTTTAATAGGCAGCTTGCATGCAAGTTTGACTAATTACTTTGAAATTTTGGTTTGCAAAATAGTTTCTGAAATCGATCTTGGATTGCATTTTCCTTTATTTTGGGGGCTTAAAATGATGTTTTGGTGGTTCTCTGAAAACAATTATTTGTCAAAGTCGAGTTTTAATAGGCAGCTTGCATACAAGTTTGACTAACTACTTTGAAATTTTGGTTTGCAAAATAGTTTCTGAAATCGATCTTGGATTGCATTTTCCATTATTTTGGGGGCTTAAAATGATGTTTTGGTGGTTCTCTGAAAAAAATTATTTGTCAAAGTCGAGTTTTAATAGGCAGCTTGCATACAAGTTTGACTAGTAACTTTGAAATTTTGGTTTGCAAAATAGTTTCTGAAATCGATCTTGGATTGCATTTTCCATTATTTTGGGGGCTTAAAATGATGTTTTGGTGGTTTTTTGAAAAAATGATTTGTCAAAGTCGAGTTTTAATAGGCAGCTTGCATGCAAGTTTGACTAATTACTTTGAAATTTTGGTTTGCAAAATGGTTTCTGAAATCGATCTTGGATTGCATTTTCCATTATTTTGGGGGCTTAAAATGATGTTTTGGTGGTTCTCTGAAAAAAATTATTTGTCAAAGTCGAGTTTTAATAGGCAGCTTGCATACAAGTTTGACTAATTACTTTGAAATTTTGGTTTGCAAAATAGTTTCTGAAATCGATCTTGGATTGCATTTTCCATTATTTTGGGGGCTTAAAATGATGTTTTGGTGGTTTTTTGAAAAAATGATTTGTCAAAGTCGAGTTTTAATAGGCAGCTTGCATGCAAGTTTGACTAATTACTTTGAAATTTTGGTTTGCAAAATGGTTTCTGAAATCGATCTTGGATTGCATTTTCCTTTATTTTGGGGGCTTAAAATGATGTTTTGGTGGTTCTCTAAAAACAATTATTTGTCAAAGTCGAGTTTTAATAGGCAGCTTGCATGCAAGTTTGACTAATTACTTTGAAATTTTGGTTTGCAAAATAGTTTCTGAAATCGATCTTGGATTGCATTTTCCTTTATTTTGGGGGCTTAAAATGATGTTTTGGTGGTTCTCTGAAAACAATTATTTGTCAAAGTCGAGTTTTAATAGGCAGCTTGCATACAAGTTTGACTAACTACTTTGAAATTTTGGTTTGCAAAATAGTTTCTGAAATCGATCTTGGATTGCATTTTCCATTATTTTGGGGGCTTAAAATGATGTTTTGGTGGTTCTCTGAAAAAAATTATTTGTCAAAGTCGAGTTTTAATAGGCAGCTTGCATGCAAGTTTGACTAATTACTTTGAAATTTTGGTTTGCAAAATAGTTTCTGAAATCGATCTTGGATTGCATTTTCCATTATTTTGGGGGCTTAAAATGATGTTTTGGTGGTTCTCTGAAAAAAATTATTTGTCAAAGTCGAGTTTTAATAGGCAGCTTGCATACAAGTTTGACAAGTTACTTTGAAATTTTGGTTTGCAAAATAGTTTCTTTAATCGATCTTGGATTGCATTTTCCATTATTTTGGGGGCTTAAAATGATGTTTTGGTGGTTCTCTGAAAAAAATTATTTGTCAAAGTCGAGTTTTAATAGGCAGCTTGCATACAAGTTTGACTAACTACTTTGAAATTTTGGTTTGCAAAAAAGTTTCTGAAATCGATCTTGGATTGCATTTTCCATTATTTTGAGGGCTTAAAATGATGTTTTGGTGGTTTTTTGAAAAAATGATTTGTCAAAGTCGAGTTTTAATAGGCAGCTTGCATGCAAGTTTGACTAATTACTTTGAAATTTTGGTTTGCAAAATGGTTTCTGAAATCGATCTTGGATTGCATTTTCCTTTATTTTGGGGGCTTAAAATGATGTTTTGGTGGTTCTCTAAAAACAATTATTTGTCAAAGTCGAGTTTTAATAGGCAGCTTGCATGCAAGTTTGACTAATTACTTTGAAATTTTGGTTTGCAAAATAGTTTCTGAAATCGATCTTGGATTGCATTTTCCATTATTTTGGGGGCTTAAAATGATGTTTTGGTGGTTCTCTGAAAAAAATTATTTGTCAAAGTCGAGTTTTAATAGGCAGCTTGCATACAAGTTTGACTAATTACTTTGAAATTTTGGTTTGCAAAATAGTTTCTGAAATCGATCTTGGATTGCATTTTCCTTTATTTTGGGGGCTTAAAATGATGTTTTGGTGGTTCTCTGAAAACAATTATTTGTCAAAGTCGAGTTTTAATAGGCAGCTTGCATGCAAGTTTGACTAATTACTTTGAAATTTTGGTTTGCAAAATAGTTTCTGAAATCGATCTTGGATTGCATTTTCCTTTATTTTGGGGGCTTAAAATGATGTTTTGGTGGTTCTCTGAAAACAATTATTTGTCAAAGTCGAGTTTTAATAGGCAGCTTGCATGCAAGTTTGACTAATTACTTTGAAATTTTGGTTTGCAAAATAGTTTCTGAAATCGATCTTGGATTGCATTTTCCATTATTTTGGGGGCTTAAAATGATGTTTTGGTGGTTCTCTGAAAAAAATTATTTGTCAAAGTCGAGTTTTAATAGGCAGCTTGCATACAAGTTTGACTAACTACTTTGAAATTTTGGTTTGCAAAAAAGTTTCTGAAATCGATCTTGGATTGCATTTTCCATTATTTTGAGGGCTTAAAATGATGTTTTGGTGGTTTTTTGAAAAAATGATTTGTCAAAGTCGAGTTTTAATAGGCAGCTTGCATGCAAGTTTGACTAATTACTTTGAAATTTTGGTTTGCAAAATGGTTTCTGAAATCGATCTTGGATTGCATTTTCCTTTATTTTGGGGGCTTAAAATGATGTTTTGGTGGTTCTCTAAAAACAATTATTTGTCAAAGTCGAGTTTTAATAGGCAGCTTGCATGCAAGTTTGACTAATTACTTTGAAATTTTGGTTTGCAAAATAGTTTCTGAAATCGATCTTGGATTGCATTTTCCATTATTTTGGGGGCTTAAAATGATGTTTTGGTGGTTCTCTGAAAAAAATTATTTGTCAAAGTCGAGTTTTAATAGGCAGCTTGCATACAAGTTTGACTAATTACTTTGAAATTTTGGTTTGCAAAATAGTTTCTGAAATCGATCTTGGATTGCATTTTCCATTATTTTGGGGGCTTAAAATGATGTTTTGGTGGTTTTTTGAAAAAATGATTTGTCAAAGTCGAGTTTTAATAGGCAGCTTGCATGCAAGTTTGACTAATTACTTTGAAATTTTGGTTTGCAAAATGGTTTCTGAAATCGATCTTGGATTGCATTTTCCTTTATTTTGGGGGCTTAAAATGATGTTTTGGTGGTTCTCTGAAAACAATTATTTGTCAAAGTCGAGTTTTAATAGGCAGCTTGCATGCAAGTTTGACTAATTACTTTGAAATTTTGGTTTGCAAAATAGTTTCTGAAATCGATCTTGGATTGCATTTTCCTTTATTTTGGGGGCTTAAAATGATGTTTTGGTGGTTCTCTAAAAACAATTATTTGTCAAAGTCGAGTTTTAATAGGCAGCTTGCATGCAAGTTTGACTAATTACTTTGAAATTTTGGTTTGCAAAATAGTTTCTGAAATCGATCTTGGATTGCATTTTCCTTTATTTTGGGGGCTTAAAATGATGTTTTGGTGGTTCTCTGAAAACAATTATTTGTCAAAGTCGAGTTTTAATAGGCAGCTTGCATACAAGTTTGACTAATTACTTTGAAATTTTGGTTTGCAAAATAGTTTCTGAAATCGATCTTGGATTGCATTTTCCATTATTTTGGGGGCTTAAAATGATGTTTTGGTGGTTCTCTGAAAAAAATTATTTGTCAAAGTCGAGTTTTAATAGGCAGCTTGCATACAAGTTTGACTAGTAACTTTGAAATTTTGGTTTGCAAAATAGTTTCTGAAATCGATCTTGGATTGCATTTTCCATTATTTTGGGGGCTTAAAATGATGTTTTGGTGGTTTTTTGAAAAAATGATTTGTCAAAGTCGAGTTTTAATAGGCAGCTTGCATACAAGTTTGACTAATTACTTTGAAATTTTGGTTTGCAAAATAGTTTCTGAAATCGATCTTGGATTGCATTTTCCATTATTTTGGGGGCTTAAAATGATGTTTTGGTGGTTCTCTGAAAAAAATTATTTGTCAAAGTCGAGTTTTAATAGGCAGCTTGCATACAAGTTTGACTAATTACTTTGAAATTTTGGTTTGCAAAATAGTTTCTGAAATCGATCTTGGATTGCATTTTCCATTATTTTGGGGGCTTAAAATGATGTTTTGGTGGTTTTTTGAAAAAATGATTTGTCAAAGTCGAGTTTTAATAGGCAGCTTGCATGCAAGTTTGACTAATTACTTTGAAATTTTGGTTTGCAAAATGGTTTCTGAAATCGATCTTGGATTGCATTTTCCATTATTTTGGGGGCTTAAAATGATGTTTTGGTGGTTCTCTGAAAACAATTATTTGTCAAAGTCGAGTTTTAATAGGCAGCTTGCATGCAAGTTTGACTAATTACTTTGAAATTTTGGTTTGCAAAATAGTTTCTGAAATCGATCTTGGATTGCATTTTCCTTTATTTTGGGGGCTTAAAATGATGTTTTGGTGGTTCTCTGAAAACAATTATTTGTCAAAGTCGAGTTTTAATAGGCAGCTTGCATACAAGTTTGACTAACTACTTTGAAATTTTGGTTTGCAAAATAGTTTCTGAAATCGATCTTGGATTGCATTTTCCATTATTTTGGGGGCTTAAAATGATGTTTTGGTGGTTCTCTGAAAAAAATTATTTGTCAAAGTCGAGTTTTAATAGGCAGCTTGCATGCAAGTTTGACTAATTACTTTGAAATTTTGGTTTGCAAAATAGTTTCTGAAATCGATCTTGGATTGCATTTTCCATTATTTTGGGGGCTTAAAATGATGTTTTGGTGGTTCTCTGAAAAAAATTATTTGTCAAAGTCGAGTTTTAATAGGCAGCTTGCATACAAGTTTGACAAGTTACTTTGAAATTTTGGTTTGCAAAATAGTTTCTGAAATCGATCTTGGATTGCATTTTCCATTATTTTGGGGGCTTAAAATGATGTTTTGGTGGTTCTCTGAAAAAAATTATTTGTCAAAGTCGAGTTTTAATAGGCAGCTTGCATACAAGTTTGACTAACTACTTTGAAATTTTGGTTTGCAAAAAAGTTTCTGAAATCGATCTTGGATTGCATTTTCCATTATTTTGAGGGCTTAAAATGATGTTTTGGTGGTTTTTTGACAAAATGATTTGTCAAAGTCGAGTTTTAATAGGCAGCTTGCATGCAAGTTTGACTAATTACTTTGAAATTTTGGTTTGCAAAATGGTTTCTGAAATCGATCTTGGATTGCATTTTCCTTTATTTTGGGGGCTTAAAATGATGTTTTGGTGGTTCTCTAAAAACAATTATTTGTCAAAGTCGAGTTTTAATAGGCAGCTTGCATGCAAGTTTGACTAATTACTTTGAAATTTTGGTTTGCAAAATAGTTTCTGAAATCGATCTTGGATTGCATTTTCCATTATTTTGGGGGCTTAAAATGATGTTTTGGTGGTTCTCTGAAAAAAATTATTTGTCAAAGTCGAGTTTTAATAGGCAGCTTGCATACAAGTTTGACTAGCTACTTTGAAATTTTGGTTTGCAAAATAGTTTCTGAAATCGATCTTGGATTGCATTTTCCTTTATTTTGGGGGCTTAAAATGATGTTTTGGTGGTTCTCTGAAAACAATTATTTGTCAAAGTCGAGTTTTAATAGGCAGCTTGCATGCAAGTTTGACTAATTACTTTGAAATTTTGGTTTGCAAAATATTTTCTGATATCGATCTTGGATTGCATTTTTCATTTTTTTGGGGGCTTAAAATGATGTTTTGGTGGTTCTCTGAAAAAAATTATTTGTCAAAGTCGAGTTTTAATAGGCAGCTTGCATACAAGTTTGACAAGTTACTTTGAAATTTTGGTTTGCAAAATAGTTTCTGAAATCGATCTTGGATTGCATTTTCCTTTATTTTGGGGGCTTAAAATGATGTTTTGGTGGTTCTCTGAAAACAATTATTTGTCAAAGTCGAGTTTTAATAGGCAGCTTGCATGCAAGTTTGACTAATTACTTTGAAATTTTGGTTTGCAAAATAGTTTCTGAAATCGATCTTGGATTGCATTTTCCTTTATTTTGGGGGCTTAAAATGATGTTTTGGTGGTTCTCTGAAAACAATTATTTGTCAAAGTCGAGTTTTAATAGGCAGCTTGTATACAAGTTTGACTAACTACTTTGAAATTTTGGTTTGCAAAATAGTTTCTGAAATCGATCTTGGATTGCATTTTCCTTTATTTTGGGGGCTTAAAATGATGTTTTGGTGGTTCTCTGAAAACAATTATTTGTCAAAGTCGAGTTTTAATAGGCAGCTTGCATACAAGTTTGACTAATTACTTTGAAATTTTGGTTTGCAAAATAGTTTCTGAAATCGATCTTGGATTGCATTTTCCTTTATTTTGGGGGCTTAAAATGATGTTTTGGTGGTTTTTTGAAAAAATGATTTGTCAAAGTCGAGTTTTAATAGGCAGCTTGCATGCAAGTTTGACTAATTACTTTGAAATTTTGGTTTGCAAAATGGTTTCTGAAATCGATCTTGGATTGCATTTTCCTTTATTTTGGGGGCTTAAAATGATGTTTTGGTGGTTCTCTGAAAACAATTATTTGTCAAAGTCGAGTTTTAATAGGCAGCTTGCATGCAAGTTTGACTAATTACTTTGAAATTTTGGTTTGCAAAATAGTTTCTGAAATCGATCTTGGATTGCATTTTCCATTATTTTGAGGGCTTAAAATGATGTTTTGGTGGTTTTTTGAAAAAATGATTTGTCAAAGTCGAGTTTTAATAGGCAGCTTGCATGCAAGTTTGACTAATTACTTTGAAATTTTGGTTTGCAAAATGGTTTCTGAAATCGATCTTGGATTGCATTTTCCTTTATTTTGGGGGCTTAAAATGATGTTTTGGTGGTTCTCTGAAAACAATTATTTGTCAAAGTCGAGTTTTAATAGGCAGCTTGCATGCAAGTTTGACTAATTACTTTGAAATTTTGGTTTGCAAAATAGTTTCTGATATCGATCTTGGATTGCATTTTTCATTTTTTTGGGGGCTTAAAATGATGTTTTGGTGGTTCTCTGAAAAAAATTATTTGTCAAAGTCGAGTTTTAATAGGCAGCTTGCATACAAGTTTGACTAGTTACTTTGAAATTTTGGTTTGCAAAATAGTTTCTGAAATCGATCTTGGATTGCATTTTCCTTTATTTTGGGGGCTTAAAATGATGTTTTGGTGGTTCTCTGAAAACAATTATTTGTCAAAGTCGAGTTTTAATAGGCAGCTTGCATGCAAGTTTGACTAATTACTTTGAAATTTTGGTTTGCAAAATAGTTTCTGAAATCGATCTTGGATTGCATTTTCCTTTATTTTGGGGGCTTAAAATGATGTTTTGGTGGTTCTCTGAAAACAATTATTTGTCAAAGTCGAGTTTTAATAGGCAGCTTGCATACAAGTTTGACTAACTACTTTGAAATTTTGGTTTGCAAAATAGTTTCTGAAATCGATCTTGGATTGCATTTTCCTTTATTTTGGGGGCTTAAAATGATGTTTTGGTGGTTCTCTGAAAACAATTATTTGTCAAAGTCGAGTTTTAATAGGCAGCTTGCATGCAAGTTTGACTAATTACTTTGAAATTTTGGTTTGCAAAATAGTTTCTGAAATCGATCTTGGATTGCATTTTCCTTTATTTTGGGGGCTTAAAATGATGTTTTGGTGGTTCTCTGAAAACAATTATTTGTCAAAGTCGAGTTTTAATAGGCAGCTTGCATGCAAGTTTGACTAATTACTTTGAAATTTTGGTTTGCAAAATAGTTTCTGAAATCGATCTTGGATTGCATTTTCCATTATTTTGGGGGCTTAAAATGATGTTTTGGTGGTTCTCTGAAAAAAATTATTTGTCAAAGTCGAGTTTTAATAGGCAGCTTGCATACAAGTTTGACTAACTACTTTGAAATTTTGGTTTGCAAAATAGTTTCTGAAATCGATCTTGGATTGCATTTTCCTTTATTTTGGGGGCTTAAAATGATGTTTTGGTGGTTCTCTGAAAACAATTATTTGTCAAAGTCGAGTTTTAATAGGCAGCTTGCATGCAAGTTTGACTAATTACTTTGAAATTTTGGTTTGCAAAATAGTTTCTGAAATCGATCTTGGATTGCATTTTCCATTATTTTGGGGGCTTAAAATGATGTTTTGGTGGTTCTCTGAAAAAAATTATTTGTCAAAGTCGAGTTTTAATAGGCAGCTTGCATGCAAGTTTGACTAATTACTTTGAAATTTTGGTTTGCAAAATAGTTTCTGAAATCGATCTTGGATTGCATTTTCCATTATTTTGGGGGCTTAAAATGATGTTTTGGTGGTTCTCTGAAAAAAATTATTTGTCAAAGTCGAGTTTTAATAGGCAGCTTGCATACAAGTTTGACTAACTACTTTGAAATTTTGGTTTGCAAAATAGTTTCTGAAATCGATCTTGGATTGCATTTTCCTTTATTTTGGGGGCTTAAAATGATGTTTTGGTGGTTCTCTGAAAACAATTATTTGTCAAAGTCGAGTTTTAATAGGCAGCTTGCATGCAAGTTTGACTAATTACTTTGAAATTTTGGTTTGCAAAATTGTTTCTGAAATCGATCTTGGATTGCATTTTCCTTTATTTTGGGGGCTTAAAATGATGTTTTGGTGGTTCTCTAAAAACAATTATTTGTCAAAGTCGAGTTTTAATAGGCAGCTTGCATGCAAGTTTGACTAATTACTTTGAAATTTTGGTTTGCAAAATAGTTTCTGAAATCGATCTTGGATTGCATTTTCCTTTATTTTGGGGGCTTAAAATGATGTTTTGGTGGTTCTCTGAAAAAAATTATTTGTCAAAGTCGAGTTTTAATAGGCAGCTTGCATACAAGTTTGACTAACTACTTTGAAATTTTGGTTTGCAAAATAGTTTCTGAAATCGATCTTGGATTGCATTTTCCTTTATTTTGGGGGCTTAAAATGATGTTTTGGTGGTTCTCTGAAAACAATTATTTGTCAAAGTCGAGTTTTAATAGGCAGCTTGCATGCAAGTTTGACTAATTACTTTGAAATTTTGGTTTGCAAAATTGTTTCTGAAATCGATCTTGGATTGCATTTTCCTTTATTTTGGGGGCTTAAAATGATGTTTTGGTGGTTCTCTAAAAACAATTATTTGTCAAAGTCGAGTTTTAATAGGCAGCTTGCATGCAAGTTTGACTAATTACTTTGAAATTTTGGTTTGCAAAATAGTTTCTGAAATCGATCTTGGATTGCATTTTCCATTATTTTGGGGGCTTAAAATGATGTTTTGGTGGTTCTCTGAAAAAAATTATTTGTCAAAGTCGAGTTTTAATAGGCAGCTTGCATACAAGTTTGACTAATTACTTTGAAATTTTGGTTTGCAAAATAGTTTCTGAAATCGATCTTGGATTGCATTTTCCATTATTTTGGGGGCTTAAAATGATGTTTTGGTGGTTCTCTGAAAAAAATTATTTGTCAAAGTCGAGTTTTAATAGGCAGCTTGCATACAAGTTTGACTAGTTACTTTGAAATTTTGGTTTGCAAAATAGTTTCTGAAATCGATCTTGGATTGCATTTTCCTTTATTTTGGGGGCTTAAAATGATGTTTTGGTGGTTCTCTAAAAACAATTATTTGTCAAAGTCGAGTTTTAATAGGCAGCTTGCATACAAGTTTGACTAGTTACTTTGAAATTTTGGTTTGCAAAATAGTTTCTGAAATCGATCTTGGATTGCATTTTCCATTATTTTGGGGGCTTAAAATGATGTTTTGGTGGTTCTCTGAAAAAAATTATTTGTCAAAGTCGAGTTTTAATAGGCAGCTTGCATACAAGTTTGACTAGTTACTTTGAAATTTTGGTTTGCAAAATAGTTTCTGAAATCGATCTTGGATTGCATTTTCCTTTATTTTGGGGGCTTAAAATTATGTTTTGGTGGTTCTCTAAAAACAATTATTTGTCAAAGTCGAGTTTTAATAGGCAGCTTGCATACAAGTTTGACTAACTACTTTGAAATTTTGGTTTGCAAAATAGTTTCTGAAATCGATCTTGGATTGCATTTTCCATTATTTTGGGGGCTTAAAATGATGTTTTGGTGGTTCTCTGAAAAAAATTATTTGTCAAAGTCGAGTTTTAATAGGCAGCTTGCATACAAGTTTGACTAGTTACTTTGAAATTTTGGTTTGCAAAATAGTTTCTGAAATCGATCTTGGATTGCATTTTCCATTATTTTGGGGGCTTAAAATGATGTTTTGGTGGTTCTCTAAAAACAATTATTTGTCAAAGTCGAGTTTTAATAGGCAGCTTGCATGCAAGTTTGACTAATTACTTTGAAATTTTGGTTTGCAAAATAGTTTCTGAAATCGATCTTGGATTGCATTTTCCTTTATTTTGGGGGCTTAAAATGATGTTTTGGTGGTTCTCTGAAAAAAATTATTTGTCAAAGTCGAGTTTTAATAGGCAGCTTGCATACAAGTTTGACTAACTACTTTGAAATTTTGGTTTGCAAAATAGTTTCTGAAATCGATCTTGGATTGCATTTTCCTTTATTTTGGGGGCTTAAAATGATGTTTTGGTGGTTCTCTGAAAACAATTATTTGTCAAAGTCGAGTTTTAATAGGCAGCTTGCATGCAAGTTTGACTAATTACTTTGAAATTTTGGTTTGCAAAATTGTTTCTGAAATCGATCTTGGATTGCATTTTCCTTTATTTTGGGGGCTTAAAATGATGTTTTGGTGGTTCTCTAAAAACAATTATTTGTCAAAGTCGAGTTTTAATAGGCAGCTTGCATGCAAGTTTGACTAATTACTTTGAAATTTTGGTTTGCAAAATAGTTTCTGAAATCGATCTTGGATTGCATTTTCCATTATTTTGGGGGCTTAAAATGATGTTTTGGTGGTTCTCTGAAAAAAATTATTTGTCAAAGTCGAGTTTTAATAGGCAGCTTGCATACAAGTTTGACTAATTACTTTGAAATTTTGGTTTGCAAAATAGTTTCTGAAATCGATCTTGGATTGCATTTTCCATTATTTTGGGGGCTTAAAATGATGTTTTGGTGGTTCTCTGAAAAAAATTATTTGTCAAAGTCGAGTTTTAATAGGCAGCTTGCATACAAGTTTGACTAGTTACTTTGAAATTTTGGTTTGCAAAATAGTTTCTGAAATCGATCTTGGATTGCATTTTCCTTTATTTTGGGGGCTTAAAATGATGTTTTGGTGGTTCTCTAAAAACAATTATTTGTCAAAGTCGAGTTTTAATAGGCAGCTTGCATACAAGTTTGACTAGTTACTTTGAAATTTTGGTTTGCAAAATAGTTTCTGAAATCGATCTTGGATTGCATTTTCCATTATTTTGGGGGCTTAAAATGATGTTTTGGTGGTTCTCTGAAAAAAATTATTTGTCAAAGTCGAGTTTTAATAGGCAGCTTGCATACAAGTTTGACTAGTTACTTTGAAATTTTGGTTTGCAAAATAGTTTCTGAAATCGATCTTGGATTGCATTTTCCTTTATTTTGGGGGCTTAAAATTATGTTTTGGTGGTTCTCTAAAAACAATTATTTGTCAAAGTCGAGTTTTAATAGGCAGCTTGCATACAAGTTTGACTAACTACTTTGAAATTTTGGTTTGCAAAATAGTTTCTGAAATCGATCTTGGATTGCATTTTCCATTATTTTGGGGGCTTAAAATGATGTTTTGGTGGTTCTCTGAAAAAAATTATTTGTCAAAGTCGAGTTTTAATAGGCAGCTTGCATACAAGTTTGACTAGTTACTTTGAAATTTTGGTTTGCAAAATAGTTTCTGAAATCGATCTTGGATTGCATTTTCCATTATTTTGGGGGCTTAAAATGATGTTTTGGTGGTTCTCTAAAAACAATTATTTGTCAAAGTCGAGTTTTAATAGGCAGCTTGCATACAAGTTTGACTAGTTACTTTGAAATTTTGGTTTGCAAAATAGTTTCTGAAATCGATCTTGGATTGCATTTTCCATTATTTTGGGGGCTTAAAATGATGTTTTGGTGGTTCTCTGAAAAAAATTATTTGTCAAAGTCGAGTTTTAATAGGCAGCTTGCATGCAAGTTTGACTAATTACTTTGAAATTTTGGTTTGCAAAATAGTTTCTGAAATCGATCTTGGATTGCATTTTCCTTTATTTTGGGGGCTTAAAATTATGTTTTGGTGGTTCTCTAAAAACAATTATTTGTCAAAGTCGAGTTTTAATAGGCAGCTTGCATACAAGTTTGACTAACTACTTTGAAATTTTGGTTTGCAAAATAGTTTCTGAAATCGATCTTGGATTGCATTTTCCATTATTTTGGGGGCTTAAAATGATGTTTTGGTGGTTCTCTGAAAAAAATTATTTGTCAAAGTCGAGTTTTAATAGGCAGCTTGCATACAAGTTTGACTAGTTACTTTGAAATTTTGGTTTGCAAAATAGTTTCTGAAATCGATCTTGGATTGCATTTTCCTTTATTTTGGGGGCTTAAAATTATGTTTTGGTGGTTCTCTAAAAACAATTATTTGACAAAGTCGAGTTTTAATAGGCAGCTTGCATACAAGTTTGACTAACTACTTTGAAATTTTGGTTTGCAAAATAGTTTCTGAAATCGATCTTGGATTGCATTTTCCATTATTTTGGGGGCTTAAAATGATGTTTTGGTGGTTCTCTGAAAAAAATTATTTGTCAAAGTCGAGTTTTAATAGGCAGCTTGCATACAAGTTTGACTAGTTACTTTGAAATTTTGGTTTGCAAAATAGTTTCTGAAATCGATCTTGGATTGCATTTTCCATTATTTTGGGGGCTTAAAATGATGTTTTGGTGGTTCTCTAAAAACAATTATTTGTCAAAGTCGAGTTTTAATAGGCAGCTTGCATACAAGTTTGACTAGTTACTTTGAAATTTTGGTTTGCAAAATAGTTTCTGAAATCGATCTTGGATTGCATTTTCCATTATTTTGGGGGCTTAAAATGATGTTTTGGTGGTTCTCTGAAAAAAATTATTTGTCAAAGTCGAGTTTTAATAGGCAGCTTGCATGCAAGTTTGACTAATTACTTTGAAATTTTGGTTTGCAAAATAGTTTCTGAAATCGATCTTGGATTGCATTTTCCTTTATTTTGGGGGCTTAAAATTATGTTTTGGTGGTTCTCTAAAAACAATTATTTGTCAAAGTCGAGTTTTAATAGGCAGCTTGCATACAAGTTTGACTAACTACTTTGAAATTTTGGTTTGCAAAATAGTTTCTGAAATCGATCTTGGATTGCATTTTCCATTATTTTGGGGGCTTAAAATGATGTTTTGGTGGTTCTCTGAAAAAAATTATTTGTCAAAGTCGAGTTTTAATAGGCAGCTTGCATACAAGTTTGACTAGTTACTTTGAAATTTTGGTTTGCAAAATAGTTTCTGAAATCGATCTTGGATTGCATTTTCCATTATTTTGGGGGCTTAAAATGATGTTTTGGTGGTTCTCTAAAAACAATTATTTGTCAAAGTCGAGTTTTAATAGGCAGCTTGCATACAAGTTTGACTAACTACTTTGAAATTTTGGTTTGCAAAATAGTTTTTGAAATCGATCTTGGATTGCATTTTCCATTATTTTGGGGGCTTAAAATGATGTTTTGGTGGTTCTCTGAAAAAAATTATTTGTCAAAGTCGAGTTTTAATAGGCAGCTTGCATGCAAGTTTGACTAATTACTTTGAAATTTTGGTTTGCAAAATAGTTTCTGAAATCGATCTTGGATTGCATTTTCCATTATTTTGAGGGCTTAAAATGATGTTTTGGTGGTTCTCTGAAAAAAATTATTTGTCAAAGTCGAGTTTTAATAGGCAGCTTGCATACAAGTTTGACTAACTACTTTGAAATTTTGGTTTGCAAAATAGTTTCTGAAATCGATCTTGGATTGCATTTTCCTTTATTTTGGGGGCTTAAAATGATGTTTTGGTGGTTCTCTGAAAACAATTATTTGTCAAAGTCGAGTTTTAATAGGCAGCTTGCATGCAAGTTTGACTAATTACTTTGAAATTTTGGTTTGCAAAATAGTTTCTGAAATCGATCTTGGATTGCATTTTCCATTATTTTGGGGGCTTAAAATGATGTTTTGGTGGTTCTCTGAATAAAATTATTTGTCAATGTCGAGTTTTAATAGGCAGCTTGCATACAAGTTTGACTAACTACTTTGAAATTTTGGTTTGCAAAATAGTTTCTGAAATCGATCTTGGATTGCATTTTCCTTTATTTTGGGGGCTTAAAATGATGTTTTGGTGGTTCTCTGAAAACAATTATTTGTCAAAGTCGAGTTTTAATAGGCAGCTTGCATACAAGTTTGACTAACTACTTTGAAATTTTGGTTTGCAAAATAGTTTCTGAAATCGATCTTGGATTGCATTTTCCATTATTTTGGGGGCTTAAAATGATGTTTTGGTGGTTCTCTGAAAAAAATTATTTGTCAAAGTCGAGTTTTAATAGGCAGCTTGCATACAAGTTTGACTAACTACTTTGAAATTTTGGTTTGCAAAATAGTTTCTGAAATCGATCTTGGATTGCATTTTCCTTTATTTTGGGGGCTTAAAATGATGTTTTGGTGGTTCTCTGAAAACAATTATTTGTCAAAGTCGAGTTTTAATAGGCAGCTTGCATACAAGTTTGACTAACTACTTTGAAATTTTGGTTTGCAAAATAGTTTCTGAAATCGATCTTGGATTGCATTTTCCATTATTTTGGGGGCTTAAAATGATGTTTTGGTGGTTCTCTGAAAAAAATTATTTGTCAAAGTCGAGTTTTAATAGGCAGCTTGAATACAAGTTTGACTAACTACTTTGAAATTTTGGTTTGCAAAATAGTTTCTGAAATCGATCTTGGATTGCATTTTCCTTTATTTTGGGGGCTTAAAATGATGTTTTGGTGGTTCTCTGAAAACAATTATTTGTCAAAGTCGAGTTTTAATAGGCAGCTTGCATGCAAGTTTGACTAATTACTTTGAAATTTTGGTTTGCAAAATAGTTTCTGAAATCGATCTTGGATTGCATTTTCCATTATTTTGAGGGCTTAAAATGATGTTTTGGTGGTTTTTTGAAAAAATGATTTGTCAAAGTCGAGTTTTAATAGGCAGCTTTTATACAAGTTTGACTAATTACTTTGAAATTTTGGTTTGCAAAAAAGTTTCTGAAATCGATCTTGGATTGCATTTTCCTTTATTTTGGGGGCTTAAAATGATGTTTTGGTGGTTCTCTGAACAAATGATTTGTCAAAGTCGAGTTTTAATAGGCAGCTTTTATACAAGTTTGACTAATTACTTTGAAATTTTGGTTTGCAAAAAAGTTTCTGAAATCGATCTTGGATTGCATTTTCCATTATTTTGGGGGCTTAAAATGATGTTTTGGTGGTTCTCTGAAAAAAATTATTTGTCAAAGTCGAGTTTTAATAGGCAGCTTGAATACAAGTTTGACTAACTACTTTGAAATTTTGGTTTGCAAAATAGTTTCTGAAATCGATCTTGGATTGCATTTTCCTTTATTTTGGGGGCTTAAAATGATGTTTTGGTGGTTCTCTGAAAACAATTATTTGTCAAAGTCGAGTTTTAATAGGCAGCTTGCATACAAGTTTGACTAACTACTTTGAAATTTTGGTTTGCAAAATAGTTTCTGAAATCGATCTTGGATTGCATTTTCCATTATTTTGGGGGCTTAAAATGATGTTTTGGTGGTTCTCTGAAAACAATTATTTGTCAAAGTCGAGTTTTAATAGGCAGCTTGCATGCAAGTTTGACTAATTACTTTGAAATTTTGGTTTGCAAAAAAGTTTCTGAAATCGATCTTGGATTGCATTTTCCATTATTTTGGGGGCTTAAAATGATGTTTTGGTGGTTCTCTGAAAACAATTATTTGTCAAAGTCGAGTTTTAATAGGCAGCTTGCATGCAAGTTTGACTAATTACTTTGAAATTTTGGTTTGCAAAATAGTTTCTGAAATCGATCTTGGATTGCATTTTCCATTATTTTGAGGGCTTAAAATGATGTTTTGGTGGTTTTTTGAAAAAATGATTTGTCAAAGTCGAGTTTTAATAGGCAGCTTTTATACAAGTTTGACTAATTACTTTGAAATTTTGGTTTGCAAAAAAGTTTCTGAAATCGATCTTGGATTGCATTTTCCTTTATTTTGGGGGCTTAAAATGATGTTTTGGTGGTTCTCTGAACAAATGATTTGTCAAAGTCGAGTTTTAATAGGCAGCTTTTATACAAGTTTGACTAATTACTTTGAAATTTTGGTTTGCAAAAAAGTTTCTGAAATCGATCTTGGATTGCATTTTCCATTATTTTGGGGGCTTAAAATGATGTTTTGGTGGTTCTCTGAAAAAAATTATTTGTCAAAGTCGAGTTTTAATAGGCAGCTTGAATACAAGTTTGACTAACTACTTTGAAATTTTGGTTTGCAAAATAGTTTCTGAAATCGATCTTGGATTGCATTTTCCTTTATTTTGGGGGCTTAAAATGATGTTTTGGTGGTTCTCTGAAAACAATTATTTGTCAAAGTCGAGTTTTAATAGGCAGCTTGCATACAAGTTTGACTAACTACTTTGAAATTTTGGTTTGCAAAATAGTTTCTGAAATCGATCTTGGATTGCATTTTCCATTATTTTGGGGGCTTAAAATGATGTTTTGGTGGTTCTCTGAAAACAATTATTTGTCAAAGTCGAGTTTTAATAGGCAGCTTGCATGCAAGTTTGACTAATTACTTTGAAATTTTGGTTTGCAGAAAAGTTTCAGAAATCGATCTTGGATTGCATTTTCCATTATTTTGGGGGCTTAAAATGATGTTTTGGTGGTTCTCTGAAAAAAATTATTTGTCAAAGTCGAGTTTTAATAGGCAGCTTGCATACAAGTTTGACTAGTTACTTTGAAATTTTGGTTTGCAAAATAGTTTCTGAAATCGATCTTGGATTGCATTTTCCTTTATTTTGGGGGCTTAAAATGATGTTTTGGTGGTTCTCTGAAAACAATTATTTGTCAAAGTCGAGTTTTAATAGGCAGCTTGCATGCAAGTTTGACTAATTACTTTGAAATTTTGGTTTGCAAAATAGTTTCTGAAATCGATCTTGGATTGCATTTTCCATTATTTTGGGGGCTTAAAATGATGTTTTGGTGGTTCTCTGAAAAAAATTATTTGTCAAAGTCGAGTTTTAATAGGCAGCTTGCATACAAGTTTGACTAACTACTTTGAAATTTTGGTTTGCAAAATAGTTTCTGAAATCGATCTTGGATTGCATTTTCCTTTATTTTGGGGGCTTAAAATGATGTTTTGGTGGTTCTCTGAAAACAATTATTTGTCAAAGTCGAGTTTTAATAGGCAGCTTGCATACAAGTTTGACTAACTACTTTGAAATTTTGGTTTGCAAAATAGTTTCTGAAATCGATCTTGGATTGCATTTTCCATTATTTTGGGGGCTTAAAATGATGTTTTGGTGGTTCTCTGAAAAAAATTATTTGTCAAAGTCGAGTTTTAATAGGCAGCTTGAATACAAGTTTGACTAACTACTTTGAAATTTTGGTTTGCAAAATAGTTTCTGAAATCGATCTTGGATTGCATTTTCCTTTATTTTGGGGGCTTAAAATGATGTTTTGGTGGTTCTCTGAAAACAATTATTTGTCAAAGTCGAGTTTTAATAGGCAGCTTGCATGCAAGTTTGACTAATTACTTTGAAATTTTGGTTTGCAAAATAGTTTCTGAAATCGATCTTGGATTGCATTTTCCATTATTTTGAGGGCTTAAAATGATGTTTTGGTGGTTTTTTGAAAAAATGATTTGTCAAAGTCGAGTTTTAATAGGCAGCTTTTATACAAGTTTGACTAATTACTTTGAAATTTTGGTTTGCAAAAAAGTTTCTGAAATCGATCTTGGATTGCATTTTCCTTTATTTTGGGGGCTTAAAATGATGTTTTGGTGGTTTTTTGAAAAAATGATTTGTCAAAGTCGAGTTTTAATAGGCAGCTTTTATACAAGTTTGACTAACTACTTTGAAATTTTGGTTTGCAAAATAGTTTCTGAAATCGATCTTGGATTGCATTTTCCATTATTTTGGGGGCTTAAAATGATGTTTTGGTGGTTCTCTGAAAAAAATTATTTGTCAAAGTCGAGTTTTAATAGGCAGCTTGAATACAAGTTTGACTAACTACTTTGAAATTTTGGTTTGCAAAATAGTTTCTGAAATCGATCTTGGATTGCATTTTCCTTTATTTTGGGGGCTTAAAATGATGTTTTGGTGGTTCTCTGAAAACAATTATTTGTCAAAGTCGAGTTTTAATAGGCAGCTTGCATACAAGTTTGACTAACTACTTTGAAATTTTGGTTTGCAAAATAGTTTCTGAAATCGATCTTGGATTGCATTTTCCATTATTTTGGGGGCTTAAAATGATGTTTTGGTGGTTCTCTGAAAACAATTATTTGTCAAAGTCGAGTTTTAATAGGCAGCTTGCATGCAAGTTTGACTAATTACTTTGAAATTTTGGTTTGCAAAAAAGTTTCTGAAATCGATCTTGGATTGCATTTTCCATTATTTTGGGGGCTTAAAATGATGTTTTGGTGGTTCTCTGAAAAAAATTATTTGTCAAAGTCGAGTTTTAATAGGCAGCTTGCATACAAGTTTGACTAACTACTTTGAAATTTTGGTTTGCAAAATAGTTTCTGAAATCGATCTTGGATTGCATTTTCCTTTATTTTGGGGGCTTAAAATGATGTTTTGGTGGTTCTCTGAAAAAAATTATTTGTCAAAGTCGAGTTTTAATAGGCAGCTTGCATACAAGTTTGACTAGTTACTTTGAAATTTTGGTTTGCAAAATAGTTTCTGAAATCGATCTTGGATTGCATTTTCCTTTATTTTGGGGGCTTAAAATGATGTTTTGGTGGTTCTCTGAAAAAAATTATTTGTCAAAGTCGAGTTTTAATAGGCAGCTTGCATACAAGTTTGACTAACTACTTTGAAATTTTGGTTTGCAAAATAGTTTCTGAAATCGATCTTGGATTGCATTTTCCATTATTTTGGGGGCTTAAAATGATGTTTTGGTGGTTCTCTGAAAAAAATTATTTGTCAAAGTCGAGTTTTAATAGGCAGCTTGCATACAAGTTTGACTAACTACTTTGAAATTTTGGTTTGCAAAATAGTTTCTGAAATCGATCTTGGATTGCATTTTCCTTTATTTTGGGGGCTTAAAATGATGTTTTGGTGGTTCTCTGAAAACAATTATTTGTCAAAGTCGAGTTTTAATAGGCAGCTTGCATGCAAGTTTGACTAATTACTTTGAAATTTTGGTTTGCAAAAAAGTTTCTGAAATCGATCTTGGATTGCATTTTCCTTTATTTTGGGGGCTTAAAATGATGTTTTGGTGGTTCTCTGAAAACAATTATTTGTCAAAGTCGAGTTTTAATAGGCAGCTTGCATGCAAGTTTGACTAATTACTTTGAAATTTTGGTTTGCAAAAAAGTTTCTGAAATCGATCTTGGATTGCATTTTCCATTATTTTGGGGGCTTAAAATGATGTTTTGGTGGTTCTCTGAAAAAAATTATTTGTCAAAGTCGAGTTTTAATAGGCAGCTTGCATACAAGTTTGACTAACTACTTTGAAATTTTGGTTTGCAAAATAGTTTCTGAAATCGATCTTGGATTGCATTTTCCATTATTTTGGGGGCTTAAAATGATGTTTTGGTGGTTCTCTGAAAAAAATTATTTGTCAAAGTCGAGTTTTAATAGGCAGCTTGCATACAAGTTTGACTAACTACTTTGAAATTTTGGTTTGCAAAATAGTTTCTGAAATCGATCTTGGATTGCATTTTCCATTATTTTGGGGGCTTAAAATGATGTTTTGGTGGTTCTCTGAAAAAAATTATTTGTCAAAGTCGAGTTTTAATAGGCAGCTTGCATACAAGTTTGACTAACTACTTTGAAATTTTGGTTTGCAAAATAGTTTCTGAAATCGATCTTGGATTGCATTTTCCTTTATTTTGGGGGCTTAAAATGATGTTTTGGTGGTTCTCTGAAAAAAATTATTTGTCAAAGTCGAGTTTTAATAGGCAGCTTGCATACAAGTTTGACTAGTTACTTTGAAATTTTGGTTTGCAAAATAGTTTCTGAAATCGATCTTGGATTGCATTTTCCTTTATTTTGGGGGCTTAAAATGATGTTTTGGTGGTTCTCTGAAAAAAATTATTTGTCAAAGTCGAGTTTTAGTAGGCAGCTTGCATACAAGTTTGACTAACTACTTTGAAATTTTGGTTTGCAAAATAGTTTCTGAAATCGATCTTGGATTGCATTTTCCTTTATTTTGGGGGCTTAAAATGATGTTTTGGTGGTTCTCTGAAAAAAATTATTTGTCAAAGTCGAGTTTTAATAGGCAGCTTGCATACAAGTTTGACTAACTACTTTGAAATTTTGGTTTGCAAAATAGTTTCTGAAATCGATCTTGGATTGCATTTTCCTTTATTTTGGGGGCTTAAAATGATGTTTTGGTGGTTCTTTGAAAAAAATTATTTGTCAAAGTCGAGTTTTAATAGGCAGCTTGCATACAAGTTTGACTAACTACTTTGAAATTTTGGTTTGCAAAATAGTTTCTGAAATCGATCTTGGATTGCATTTTCCATTATTTTGGGGGCTTAAAATGATGTTTTGGTGGTTCTCTGAAAAAAATTATTTGTCAAAGTCGAGTTTTAATAGGCAGCTTGCATACAAGTTTGACTAACTACTTTGAAATTTTGGTTTGCAAAATAGTTTCTGAAATCGATCTTGGATTGCATTTTCCATTATTTTGGGGGCTTAAAATGATGTTTTGGTGGTTCTCTGAAAAAAATTATTTGTCAAAGTCGAGTTTTAATAGGCAGCTTGCATACAAGTTTGACTAACTACTTTGAAATTTTGGTTTGCAAAATAGTTTCTGAAATCGATCTTGGATTGCATTTTCCTTTATTTTGGGGGCTTAAAATGATGTTTTGGTGGTTCTCTGAAAAAAATTATTTGTCAAAGTCGAGTTTTAATAGGCAGCTTGCATACAAGTTTGACTAACTACTTTGAAATTTTGGTTTGCAAAAAAGTTTCTGAAATCGATCTTGGATTGCATTTTCCATTATTTTGGGGGCTTAAAATGATGTTTTGGTGGTTCTCTGAAAAAAATTATTTGTCAAAGTCGAGTTTTAATAGGCAGCTTGCATACAAGTTTGACTAACTACTTTGAAATTTTGGTTTGCAAAATAGTTTCTGAAATCGATCTTGGATTGCATTTTCCATTATTTTGGGGGCTTAAAATGATGTTTTGGTGGTTCTCTGAAAAAAATTATTTGTCAAAGTCGAGTTTTAATAGGCAGCTTGCATACAAGTTTGACTAACTACTTTGAAATTTTGGTTTGCAAAATAGTTTCTGAAATCGATCTTGGATTGCATTTTCCATTATTTTGGGGGCTTAAAATGATGTTTTGGTGGTTCTCTGAAAAAAATTATTTGTCAAAGTCGAGTTTTAATAGGCAGCTTGCATACAAGTTTGACTAACTACTTTGAAATTTTGGTTTGCAAAATAGTTTCTGAAATCGATCTTGGATTGCATTTTCCTTTATTTTGGGGGCTTAAAATGATGTTTTGGTGGTTCTTTGAAAACAATTATTTGTCAAAGTCGAGTTTTAATAGGCAGCTTGCATGCAAGTTTGACTAATTACTTTGAAATTTTGGTTTGCAAAAAAGTTTCTGAAATCGATCTTGGATTGCATTTTCCTTTATTTTGGGGGCTTAAAATGATGTTTTGGTGGTTCTCTGAAAACAATTATTTGTCAAAGTCGAGTTTTAATAGGCAGCTTGCATGCAAGTTTGACTAATTACTTTGAAATTTTGGTTTGCAAAAAAGTTTCTGAAATCGATCTTGGATTGCATTTTCCATTATTTTGGGGGCTTAAAATGATGTTTTGGTGGTTCTCTGAAAAAAATTATTTGTCAAAGTCGAGTTTTAATAGGCAGCTTGCATACAAGTTTGACTAACTACTTTGAAATTTTGGTTTGCAAAATAGTTTCTGAAATCGATCTTGGATTGCATTTTCCATTATTTTGGGGGCTTAAAATGATGTTTTGGTGGTTCTCTGAAAACAATTATTTGTCAAAGTCGAGTTTTAATAGGCAGCTTGCATACAAGTTTGACTAACTACTTTGAAATTTTGGTTTGCAAAATAGTTTCTGAAATCGATCTTGGATTGCATTTTCCTTTATTTTGGGGGCTTAAAATGATGTTTTGGTGGTTCTCTGAAAAAAATTATTTGTCAAAGTCGAGTTTTAATAGGCAGCTTGCATACAAGTTTGACTAACTACTTTGAAATTTTGGTTTGCAAAATAGTTTCTGAAATCGATCTTGGATTGCATTTTCCTTTATTTTGGGGGCTTAAAATGATGTTTTGGTGGTTCTCTGAAAACAATTATTTGTCAAAGTCGAGTTTTAATAGGCAGCTTGCATGCAAGTTTGACTAATTACTTTGAAATTTTGGTTTGCAAAAAAGTTTCTGAAATCGATCTTGGATTGCATTTTCCATTATTTTGGGGGCTTAAAATGATGTTTTGGTGGTTCTCTGAAAAAAATTATTTGTCAAAGTCGAGTTTTAATAGGCAGCTTGCATACAAGTTTGACTAACTACTTTGAAATTTTGGTTTGCAAAATAGTTTCTGAAATCGATCTTGGATTGCATTTTCCTTTATTTTGGGGGCTTAAAATGATGTTTTGGTGGTTCTCTGAAAACAATTATTTGTCAAAGTCGAGTTTTAATAGGCAGCTTGCATGCAAGTTTGACTAATTACTTTGAAATTTTGGTTTGCAAAAAAGTTTCTGAAATCGATCTTGGATTGCATTTTCCATTATTTTGGGGGCTTAAAATGATGTTTTGGTGGTTCTCTGAAAAAAATTATTTGTCAAAGTCGAGTTTTAATAGGCAGCTTGCATGCAAGTTTGACTAATTACTTTGAAATTTTGGTTTGCAAAAAAGTTTCTGAAATCGATCTTGGATTGCATTTTCCTTTATTTTGGGGGCTTAAAATGATGTTTTGGTGGTTCTCTGAAAACAATTATTTGTCAAAGTCGAGTTTTAATAGGCAGCTTGCATGCAAGTTTGACTAATTACTTTGAAATTTTGGTTTGCAAAAAAGTTTCTGAAATCGATCTTGGATTGCATTTTCCATTATTTTGGGGGCTTAAAATGATGTTTTGGTGGTTCTCTGAAAAAAATTATTTGTCAAAGTCGAGTTTTAATAGGCAGCTTGCATACAAGTTTGACTAACTACTTTGAAATTTTGGTTTGCAAAATAGTTTCTGAAATCGATCTTGGATTGCATTTTCCATTATTTTGGGGGCTTAAAATGATGTTTTGGTGGTTCTCTGAAAAAAATTATTTGTCAAAGTCGAGTTTTAATAGGCAGCTTGCATACAAGTTTGACTAACTACTTTGAAATTTTGGTTTGCAAAATAGTTTCTGAAATCGATCTTGGATTGCATTTTCCATTATTTTGGGGGCTTAAAATGATGTTTTGGTGGTTCTCTGAAAACAATTATTTGTCAAAGTCGAGTTTTAATAGGCAGCTTGCATGCAAGTTTGACTAACTACTTTGAAATTTTGGTTTGCAAAAAAGTTTCTGAAATCGATCTTGGATTGCATTTTCCATTATTTTGAGGGCTTAAAATGATGTTTTGGTGGTTTTTTGAAAAAATGATTTGTCAAAGTCGAGTTTTAATAGGCAGCTTGTATACAAGTTTGACTAATTACTTTGAAATTTTGGTTTGCAAAAAAGTTTCTGAAATCGATCTTGGATTGCATTTTCCTTTATTTTGGGGGCTTAAAATGATGTTTTGGTGGTTCTCTGAAAACAATTATTTGTCAAAGTCGAGTTTTAATAGGCAGCTTGCATACAAGTTTGACTAACTACTTTGAAATTTTGGTTTGCAAAATAGTTTCTGAAATCGATCTTGGATTGCATTTTCCATTATTTTGGGGGCTTAAAATGATGTTTTGGTGGTTCTCTGAAAACAATTATTTGTCAAAGTCGAGTTTTAATAGGCAGCTTGCATGCAAGTTTGACTAATTACTTTGAAATTTTGGTTTGCAAAAAAGTTTCTGAAATCGATCTTGGATTGCATTTTCCATTATTTTGGGGGCTTAAAATGATGTTTTGGTGGTTCTCTGAAAAAAATTATTTGTCAAAGTCGAGTTTTAATAGGCAGCTTGCATACAAGTTTGACTAACTACTTTAAAATTTTGGTTTGCAAAATAGTTTCTGAAATCGATCTTGGATTGCATTTTCCTTTATTTTGGGGGCTTAAAATGATGTTTTGGTGGTTCTCTGAAAACAATTATTTGTCAAAGTCGAGTTTTAATAGGCAGCTTGCATACAAGTTTGACAAGTTACTTTGAAATTTTGGTTTGCAAAAAAGTTTCTGAAATCGATCTTGGATTGCATTTTCCATTATTTTGGGGGCTTAAAATGATGTTTTGGTGGTTCTCTGAAAACAATTATTTGTCAAAGTCGAGTTTTAATAGGCAGCTTGCATGCAAGTTTGACTAATTACTTTGAAATTTTGGTTTGCAAAATAGTTTCTGAAATCGATCTTGGATTGCATTTTCCATTATTTTGGGGGCTTAAAATGATGTTTTGGTGGTTCTCTGAAAACAATTATTTGTCAAAGTCGAGTTTTAATAGGCAGCTTGCATGCAAGTTTGACTAATTACTTTGAAATTTTGGTTTGCAAAATAGTTTCTGAAATCGATCTTGGATTGCATTTTCCATTATTTTGGGGGCTTAAAATGATGTTTTGGTGGTTTTTTGAAAAAATGATTTGTCAAAGTCGAGTTTTAATAGGCAGCTTGTATACAAGTTTGACTAATTACTTTGAAATTTTGGTTTGCAAATAGTTTCTGAAATCGATCTTGGATTGCATTTTCCATTATTTTGGGGGCTTAAAATGATGTTTTGGTGGTTCTCTGAAAACAATTATTTGTCAAAGTCGAGTTTTAATAGGCAGCTTGCATACAAGTTTGACTAACTACTTTGAAATTTTGGTTTGCAAAATAGTTTCTGAAATCGATCTTGGATTGCATTTTCCATTATTTTGGGGGCTTAAAATGATGTTTTGGTGGTTCTCTGAAAACAATTATTTGTCAAAGTCGAGTTTTAATAGGCAGCTTGCATGCAAGTTTGACTAATTACTTTGAAATTTTGGTTTGCAAAAAAGTTTCTGAAATCGATCTTGGATTGCATTTTCCATTATTTTGGGGGCTTAAAATGATGTTTTGGTGGTTCTCTGAAAAAAAATATTTGTCAAAGTCGAGTTTTAATAGGCAGCTTGCATACAAGTTTGACTAACTACTTTGAAATTTTGGTTTGCAAAAAAGTTTCTGAAATCGATCTTGGATTGCATTTTCCATTATTTTGAGGGCTTAAAATGATGTTTTGGTGGTTTTTTGAAAAAATGATTTGTCAAAGTCGAGTTTTAATAGGCAGCTTGTATACAAGTTTGACTAATTACTTTGAAATTTTGGTTTGCAAAAAAGTTTCTGAAATCGATCTTGGATTGCATTTTCCTTTATTTTGGGGGCTTAAAATGATGTTTTGGTGGTTCTCTGAAAACAATTATTTGTCAAAGTCGAGTTTTAATAGGCAGCTTGCATGCAAGTTTGACTAATTACTTTGAAATTTTGGTTTGCAAAAAAGTTTCTGAAATCGATCTTGGATTGCATTTTCCATTATTTTGGGGGCTTAAAATGATGTTTTGGTGGTTCTCTGAAAAAAATTATTTGTCAAAGTCGAGTTTTAATAGGCAGCTTGCATACAAGTTTGACTAACTACTTTAAAATTTTGGTTTGCAAAATAGTTTCTGAAATCGATCTTGGATTGCATTTTCCATTATTTTGGGGGCTTAAAATGATGTTTTGGTGGTTCTCTGAAAACAATTATTTGTCAAAGTCGAGTTTTAAAAGGCAGCTTGCATGCAAGTTTGACTAACTACTTTGAAATTTTGGTTTGCAAAAAAGTTTCTGAAATCGATCTTGGATTGCATTTTCCATTATTTTGAGGGCTTAAAATGATGTTTTGGTGGTTTTTTGAAAAAATGATTTGTCAAAGTCGAGTTTTAATAGGCAGCTTGCATACAAGTTTGACTAACTACTTTGAAATTTTGGTTTGCAAAATAGTTTTTAAAATCGATCTTGGATTGCATTTTCCATTATTTTGGGGGCTTAAAATGATGTTTTGGTGGTTCTCTGAAAAAAATTATTTGTCAAAGTCGAGTTTTAATAGGCAGCTTGCATGCAAGTTTGACTAATTACTTTGAAATTTTGGTTTGCAAAATAGTTTCTGAAATCGATCTTGGATTGCATTTTCCATTATTTTGAGGGCTTAAAATGATGTTTTGGTGGTTTTTTGAAAAAATTATTTGTCAAAGTCGAGTTTTAATAGGCAGCTTGCATACAAGTTTGACTAACTACTTTAAAATTTTGGTTTGCAAAATAGTTTCTGAAATCGATCTTGGATTGCATTTTCCATTATTTTGGGGGCTTAAAATGATGTTTTGGTGGTTCTCTGAAAAAAATTATTTGTCAAAGTCGAGTTTTAATAGGCAGCTTGCATACAAGTTTGACTAACTACTTTGAAATTTTGGTTTGCAAAATAGTTTCTGAAATCGATCTTGGATTGCATTTTCCATTATTTTGGGGGCTTAAAATGATGTTTTGGTGGTTCTCTGAAAACAATTATTTGTCAAAGTCGAGTTTTAAAAGGCAGCTTGCATACAAGTTTGACTAACTACTTTGAAATTTTGGTTTGCAAAATAGTTTCTGAAATCGATCTTGGATTGCATTTTCCTTTATTTTGGGGGCTTAAAATGATGTTTTGGTGGTTCTCTGAAAACAATTATTTGTCAAAGTCGAGTTTTAATAGGCAGCTTGCATACAAGTTTGACTAACTACTTTGAAATTTTGGTTTGCAAAATAGTTTTTGAAATCGATCTTGGATTGCATTTTCCATTATTTTGGGGGCTTAAAATGATGTTTTGGTGGTTCTCTGAAAAAAATTATTTGTCAAAGTCGAGTTTTAATAGGCAGCTTGCATACAAGTTTGACTAACTACTTTGAAATTTTGGTTTGCAAAATAGTTTCTGAAATCGATCTTGGATTGCATTTTCCATTATTTTGGGGGCTTAAAATGATGTTTTGGTGGTTCTCTGAAAACAATTATTTGTCAAAGTCGAGTTTTAAAAGGCAGCTTGCATGCAAGTTTGACTAACTACTTTGAAATTTTGGTTTGCAAAAAAGTTTCTGAAATCGATCTTGGATTGCATTTTCCATTATTTTGAGGGCTTAAAATGATGTTTTGGTGGTTTTTTGAAAAAATGATTTGTCAAAGTCGAGTTTTAATAGGCAGCTTGCATACAAGTTTGACTAACTACTTTGAAATTTTGGTTTGCAAAATAGTTTCTGAAATCGATCTTGGATTGCATTTTCCATTATTTTGGGGGCTTAAAATGATGTTTTGGTGGTTCTCTGAAAAAAATTATTTGTCAAAGTCGAGTTTTAATAGGCAGCTTGCATGCAAGTTTGACTAATTACTTTGAAATTTTGGTTTGCAAAATAGTTTCTGAAATCGATCTTGGATTGCATTTTCCATTATTTTGGGGGCTTAAAATGATGTTTTGGTGGTTCTCTGAAAAAAATTATTTGTCAAAGTCGAGTTTTAATAGGCAGCTTGCATACAAGTTTGACTAACTACTTTGAAATTTTGGTTTGCAAAATAGTTTCTGAAATCGATCTTGGATTGCATTTTCCATTATTTTGGGGGCTTAAAATGATGTTTTGGTGGTTCTCTGAAAACAATTATTTGTCAAAGTCGAGTTTTAATAGGCAGCTTGCATGCAAGTTTGACTAACTACTTTGAAATTTTGGTTTGCAAAAAAGTTTCTGAAATCGATCTTGGATTGCATTTTCCATTATTTTGGGGGCTTAAAATGATGTTTTGGTGGTTTTTTGAAAAAATGATTTGTCAAAGTCGAGTTTTAATAGGCAGCTTGTATACAAGTTTGACTAATTACTTTGAAATTTTGGTTTGCAAAAAAGTTTCTGAAATCGATCTTGGATTGCATTTTCCTTTATTTTGGGGGCTTAAAATGATGTTTTGGTGGTTCTCTGAAAACAATTATTTGTCAAAGTCGAGTTTTAATAGGCAGCTTGCATACAAGTTTGACTAACTACTTTGAAATTTTGGTTTGCAAAATAGTTTCTGAAATCGATCTTGGATTGCATTTTCCATTATTTTGGGGGCTTAAAATGATGTTTTGGTGGTTCTCTGAAAACAATTATTTGTCAAAGTCGAGTTTTAATAGGCAGCTTGCATGCAAGTTTGACTAATTACTTTGAAATTTTGGTTTGCAAAAAAGTTTCTGAAATCGATCTTGGATTGCATTTTCCATTATTTTGGGGGCTTAAAATGATGTTTTGGTGGTTCTCTGAAAAAAATTATTTGTCAAAGTCGAGTTTTAATAGGCAGCTTGCATACAAGTTTGACTAACTACTTTGAAATTTTGGTTTGCAAAATAGTTTCTGAAATCGATCTTGGATTGCATTTTCCATTATTTTGGGGGCTTAAAATGATGTTTTGGTGGTTCTCTGAAAAAAATTATTTGTCAAAGTCGAGTTTTAATAGGCAGCTTGCATACAAGTTTGACTAACTACTTTGAAATTTTGGTTTGCAAAATAGTTTCTGAAATCGATCTTGGATTGCATTTTCCATTATTTTGGGGGCTTAAAATGATGTTTTGGTGGTTCTCTGAAAACAATTATTTGTCAAAGTCGAGTTTTAATAGGCAGCTTGCATACAAGTTTGACAAGTTACTTTGAAATTTTGGTTTGCAAAAAAGTTTCTGAAATCGATCTTGGATTGCATTTTTCATTATTTTGGGGACTTCAAATGATGTTTTGGTGGTTTTTTGAAAAAATGATTTGTCAAAGTCGAGTTTTAATAGGCAGCTTGCATACAAGTTTGACTAACTACTTTAAAATTTTGGTTTGCAAAATAGTTTCTGAAATCGATCTTGGATTGCATTTTCCTTTATTTTGGGGGCTTAAAATGATGTTTTGGTGGTTCTCTGAAAACAATTATTTGTCAAAGTCGAGTTTTAATAGGCAGCTTGCATGCAAGTTTGACTAACTACTTTGAAATTTTGGTTTGCAAAAAAGTTTCTGAAATCGATCTTGGATTGCATTTTCCATTATTTTGAGGGCTTAAAATGATGTTTTGGTGGTTTTTTGAAAAAATGATTTGTCAAAGTCGAGTTTTAATAGGCAGCTTGTATACAAGTTTGACTAATTACTTTGAAATTTTGGTTTGCAAAAAAGTTTCTGAAATCGATCTTGGATTGCATTTTCCTTTATTTTGGGGGCTTAAAATGATGTTTTGGTGGTTCTCTGAAAACAATTATTTGTCAAAGTCGAGTTTTAATAGGCAGCTTGCATACAAGTTTGACTAACTACTTTGAAATTTTGGTTTGCAAAATAGTTTCTGAAATCGATCTTGGATTGCATTTTCCTTTATTTTGGGGGCTTAAAATGATGTTTTGGTGGTTCTCTGAAAACAATTATTTGTCAAAGTCGAGTTTTAATAGGCAGCTTGCATACAAGTTTGACTAACTACTTTGAAATTTTGGTTTGCAAAATAGTTTCTGAAATCGATCTTGGATTGCATTTTCCTTTATTTTGGGGGCTTAAAATGATGTTTTGGTGGTTCTCTGAAAACAATTATTTGTCAAAGTCGAGTTTTAATAGGCAGCTTGCATGCAAGTTTGACTAATTACTTTGAAATTTTGGTTTGCAAAATAGTTTCTGAAATCGATCTTGGATTGCATTTTCCATTATTTTGGGGGCTTAAAATGATGTTTTGGTGGTTTTTTGAAAAAATGATTTGTCAAAGTCGAGTTTTAATAGGCAGCTTGTATACAAGTTTGACTAATTACTTTGAAATTTTGGTTTGCAAATAGTTTCTGAAATCGATCTTGGATTGCATTTTCCATTATTTTGGGGGCTTAAAATGATGTTTTGGTGGTTCTCTGAAAACAATTATTTGTCAAAGTCGAGTTTTAATAGGCAGCTTGCATACAAGTTTGACTAACTACTTTGAAATTTTGGTTTGCAAAATAGTTTCTGAAATCGATCTTGGATTGCATTTTCCATTATTTTGGGGGCTTAAAATGATGTTTTGGTGGTTCTCTGAAAACAATTATTTGTCAAAGTCGAGTTTTAATAGGCAGCTTGCATGCAAGTTTGACTAATTACTTTGAAATTTTGGTTTGCAAAAAAGTTTCTGAAATCGATCTTGGATTGCATTTTCCATTATTTTGGGGGCTTAAAATGATGTTTTGGTGGTTCTCTGAAAAAAAATATTTGTCAAAGTCGAGTTTTAATAGGCAGCTTGCATACAAGTTTGACTAACTACTTTGAAATTTTGGTTTGCAAAAAAGTTTCTGAAATCGATCTTGGATTGCATTTTCCATTATTTTGAGGGCTTAAAATGATGTTTTGGTGGTTTTTTGAAAAAATGATTTGTCAAAGTCGAGTTTTAATAGGCAGCTTGTATACAAGTTTGACTAGTTACTTTGAAATTTTGGTTTGCAAAAAAGTTTCTGAAATCGATCTTGGATTGCATTTTCCTTTATTTTGGGGGCTTAAAATGATGTTTTGGTGGTTCTCTGAAAACAATTATTTGTCAAAGTCGAGTTTTAATAGGCAGCTTGCATGCAAGTTTGACTAATTACTTTGAAATTTTGGTTTGCAAAAAAGTTTCTGAAATCGATCTTGGATTGCATTTTCCATTATTTTGGGGGCTTAAAATGATGTTTTGGTGGTTCTCTGAAAAAAATTATTTGTCAAAGTCGAGTTTTAATAGGCAGCTTGCATACAAGTTTGACTAACTACTTTAAAATTTTGGTTTGCAAAATAGTTTCTGAAATCGATCTTGGATTGCATTTTCCATTATTTTGGGGGCTTAAAATGATGTTTTGGTGGTTCTCTGAAAAAAATTATTTGTCAAAGTCGAGTTTTAATAGGCAGCTTGCATACAAGTTTGACTAATTACTTTGAAATTTTGGTTTGCAAAATAGTTTCTGAAATCGATCTTGGATTGCATTTTCCATTATTTTGGGGGCTTAAAATGATGTTTTGGTGGTTCTCTGAAAACAATTATTTGTCAAAGTCGAGTTTTAAAAGGCAGCTTGCATGCAAGTTTGACTAACTACTTTGAAATTTTGGTTTGCAAAAAAGTTTCTGAAATCGATCTTGGATTGCATTTTCCATTATTTTGAGGGCTTAAAATGATGTTTTGGTGGTTTTTTGAAAAAATGATTTGTCAAAGTCGAGTTTTAATAGGCAGCTTGCATACAAGTTTGACTAACTACTTTGAAATTTTGGTTTGCAAAATAGTTTTTAAAATCGATCTTGGATTGCATTTTCCATTATTTTGGGGGCTTAAAATGATGTTTTGGTGGTTCTCTGAAAAAAATTATTTGTCAAAGTCGAGTTTTAATAGGCAGCTTGCATGCAAGTTTGACTAATTACTTTGAAATTTTGGTTTGCAAAATAGTTTCTGAAATCGATCTTGGATTGCATTTTCCATTATTTTGAGGGCTTAAAATGATGTTTTGGTGGTTTTTTGAAAAAATTATTTGTCAAAGTCGAGTTTTAATAGGCAGCTTGCATACAAGTTTGACTAACTACTTTAAAATTTTGGTTTGCAAAATAGTTTCTGAAATCGATCTTGGATTGCATTTTCCATTATTTTGGGGGCTTAAAATGATGTTTTGGTGGTTCTCTGAAAAAAATTATTTGTCAAAGTCGAGTTTTAATAGGCAGCTTGCATACAAGTTTGACTAACTACTTTGAAATTTTGGTTTGCAAAATAGTTTCTGAAATCGATCTTGGATTGCATTTTCCATTATTTTGGGGGCTTAAAATGATGTTTTGGTGGTTCTCTGAAAACAATTATTTGTCAAAGTCGAGTTTTAAAAGGCAGCTTGCATACAAGTTTGACTAACTACTTTGAAATTTTGGTTTGCAAAATAGTTTCTGAAATCGATCTTGGATTGCATTTTCCTTTATTTTGGGGGCTTAAAATGATGTTTTGGTGGTTCTCTGAAAACAATTATTTGTCAAAGTCGAGTTTTAATAGGCAGCTTGCATACAAGTTTGACTAACTACTTTGAAATTTTGGTTTGCAAAATAGTTTTTGAAATCGATCTTGGATTGCATTTTCCATTATTTTGGGGGCTTAAAATGATGTTTTGGTGGTTCTCTGAAAAAAATTATTTGTCAAAGTCGAGTTTTAATAGGCAGCTTGCATACAAGTTTGACTAACTACTTTGAAATTTTGGTTTGCAAAATAGTTTCTGAAATCGATCTTGGATTGCATTTTCCATTATTTTGGGGGCTTAAAATGATGTTTTGGTGGTTCTCTGAAAACAATTATTTGTCAAAGTCGAGTTTTAAAAGGCAGCTTGCATGCAAGTTTGACTAACTACTTTGAAATTTTGGTTTGCAAAAAAGTTTCTGAAATCGATCTTGGATTGCATTTTCCATTATTTTGAGGGCTTAAAATGATGTTTTGGTGGTTTTTTGAAAAAATGATTTGTCAAAGTCGAGTTTTAATAGGCAGCTTGCATACAAGTTTGACTAACTACTTTGAAATTTTGGTTTGCAAAATAGTTTCTGAAATCGATCTTGGATTGCATTTTCCATTATTTTGGGGGCTTAAAATGATGTTTTGGTGGTTCTCTGAAAAAAATTATTTGTCAAAGTCGAGTTTTAATAGGCAGCTTGCATGCAAGTTTGACTAATTACTTTGAAATTTTGGTTTGCAAAATAGTTTCTGAAATCGATCTTGGATTGCATTTTCCATTATTTTGGGGGCTTAAAATGATGTTTTGGTGGTTCTCTGAAAAAAATTATTTGTCAAAGTCGAGTTTTAATAGGCAGCTTGCATACAAGTTTGACTAACTACTTTGAAATTTTGGTTTGCAAAATAGTTTCTGAAATCGATCTTGGATTGCATTTTCCATTATTTTGGGGGCTTAAAATGATGTTTTGGTGGTTCTCTGAAAACAATTATTTGTCAAAGTCGAGTTTTAAAAGGCAGCTTGCATACAAGTTTGACTAACTACTTTGAAATTTTGGTTTGCAAAATAGTTTCTGAAATCGATCTTGGATTGCATTTTCCTTTATTTTGGGGGCTTAAAATGATGTTTTGGTGGTTCTCTGAAAACAATTATTTGTCAAAGTCGAGTTTTAATAGGCAGCTTGCATACAAGTTTGACTAACTACTTTGAAATTTTGGTTTGCAAAATAGTTTTTGAAATCGATCTTGGATTGCATTTTCCATTATTTTGGGGGCTTAAAATGATGTTTTGGTGGTTCTCTGAAAAAAATTATTTGTCAAAGTCGAGTTTTAATAGGCAGCTTGCATGCAAGTTTGACTAATTACTTTGAAATTTTGGTTTGCAAAATAGTTTCTGAAATCGATCTTGGATTGCATTTTCCATTATTTTGAGGGCTTAAAATGATGTTTTGGTGGTTTTTTGAAAAAATTATTTGTCAAAGTCGAGTTTTAATAGGCAGCTTGTATACAAGTTTGACTAATTACTTTGAAATTTTGGTTTGCAAAAAAGTTTCTGAAATCGATCTTGGATTGCATTTTCCATTATTTTGGGGGCTTAAAATGATGTTTTGGTGGTTCTCTGAAAACAATTATTTGTCAAAGTCGAGTTTTAATAGGCAGCTTGCATACAAGTTTGACTAACTACTTTGAAATTTTGGTTTGCAAAATAGTTTCTGAAATCGATCTTGGATTGCATTTTCCATTATTTTGGGGGCTTAAAATGATGTTTTGGTGGTTCTCTGAAAACAATTATTTGTCAAAGTCGAGTTTTAATAGGCAGCTTGCATGCAAGTTTGACTAATTACTTTGAAATTTTGGTTTGCAAAAAAGTTTCTGAAATCGATCTTGGATTGCATTTTCCATTATTTTGGGGGCTTAAAATGATGTTTTGGTGGTTCTCTGAAAAAAATTATTTGTCAAAGTCGAGTTTTAATAGGCAGCTTGCATACAAGTTTGACTAACTACTTTGAAATTTTGGTTTGCAAAATAGTTTCTGAAATCGATCTTGGATTGCATTTTCCTTTATTTTGGGGGCTTAAAATGATGTTTTGGTGGTTCTCTGAAAACAATTATTTGTCAAAGTCGAGTTTTAATAGGCAGCTTGCATACAAGTTTGACTAACTACTTTGAAATTTTGGTTTGCAAAATAGTTAGTAAATATAAAAATAGTAGTGGTGGTTCTCTGAAAAAAATTATTTGTCAAAGTCGAGTTTTAATAGGCAGCTTGCATACAAGTTTGACTAACTACTTTGAAATTTTGGTTTGCAAAATAGTTTCTGAAATCGATCTTGGATTGCATTTTCCTTTATTTTGGGGGCTTAAAATGATGTTTTGGTGGTTCTCTGAAAAAAATTATTTGTCAAAGTCGAGTTTTAATAGGCAGCTTGCATACAAGTTTGACTAGTTACTTTGAAATTTTGGTTTGCAAAAAAGTTTCTGAAATCGATCTTGGATTGCATTTTCCTTTATTTTGGGGGCTTAAAATGATGTTTTGGTGGTTCTCTGAAAAAAATGATTTGTCAAAGTCGAGTTTTAATAGGCAGCTTGCATACAAGTTTGACTAGTTACTTTGAAATTTTGGTTTGCAAAATAGTTAGTAAATATAAAAATAGTAGTGGTGGTTCTCTGAAAAAAATTATTTGTCAAAGTCGAGTTTTAATAGGCAGCTTGCATACAAGTTTGACTAACTACTTTGAAATTTTGGTTTGCAAAATAGTTTCTGAAATCGATCTTGGATTGCATTTTCCTTTATTTTGGGGGCTTAAAATGATGTTTTGGTGGTTCTCTGAAAAAAATTATTTGTCAAAGTCGAGTTTAAATAGGCAGCTTGCATACAAGTTTGACTAGTTACTTTGAAATTTTGGTTTGCAAAATAGTTTCTGAAATCGATCTTGGATTGCATTTTCCTTTATTTTGGGGGCTTAAAATGATGTTTTGGTGGTTCTCTGAAAAAAATTATTTGTCAAAGTCGAGTTTTAATAGGCAGCTTGCATACAAGTTTGACTAACTACTTTGAAATTTTGGTTTGCAAAATAGTTTCTGAAATCGATCTTGGATTGCATTTTCCATTATTTTGGGGGCTTAAAATGATGTTTTGGTGGTTCTCTGAAAAAAATTATTTGTCAAAGTCGAGTTTTAATAGGCAGCTTGCATACAAGTTTGACTAACTACTTTGAAATTTTGGTTTGCAAAATAGTTTCTGAAATCGATCTTGGATTGCATTTTCCATTATTTTGGGGGCTTAAAATGATGTTTTGGTGGTTCTCTGAAAACAATTATTTGTCAAAGTCGAGTTTTAATAGGCAGCTTGCATGCAAGTTTGACTAATTACTTTGAAATTTTGGTTTGCAAAAAAGTTTCTGAAATCGATCTTGGATTGCATTTTCCATTATTTTGGGGGCTTAAAATGATGTTTTGGTGGTTCTCTGAAAAAAATTATTTGTCAAAGTCGAGTTTTAATAGGCAGCTTGCATACAAGTTTGACTAACTACTTTGAAATTTTGGTTTGCAAAATAGTTTCTGAAATCGATCTTGGATTGCATTTTCCATTATTTTGGGGGCTTAAAATGATGTTTTGGTGGTTCTCTGAAAAAAATTATTTGTCAAAGTCGAGTTTTAATAGGCAGCTTGCATACAAGTTTGACTAACTACTTTGAAATTTTGGTTTGCAAAATAGTTTCTGAAATCGATCTTGGATTGCATTTTCCATTATTTTGGGGGCTTAAAATGATGTTTTGGTGGTTCTCTGAAAACAATTATTTGTCAAAGTCGAGTTTTAATAGGCAGCTTGCATGCAAGTTTGACTAACTACTTTGAAATTTTGGTTTGCAAAAAAGTTTCTGAAATCGATCTTGGATTGCATTTTCCATTATTTTGAGGGCTTAAAATGATGTTTTGGTGGTTTTTTGAAAAAATTATTTGTCAAAGTCGAGTTTTAATAGGCAGCTTGTATACAAGTTTGACTAATTACTTTGAAATTTTGGTTTGCAAAAAAGTTTCTGAAATCGATCTTGGATTGCATTTTCCTTTATTTTGGGGGCTTAAAATGATGTTTTGGTGGTTCTCTGAAAACAATTATTTGTCAAAGTCGAGTTTTAATAGGCAGCTTGCATGCAAGTTTGACTAATTACTTTGAAATTTTGGTTTGCAAAATAGTTTCTGAAATCGATCTTGGATTGCATTTTCCATTATTTTGGGGGCTTAAAATGATGTTTTGGTGGTTCTCTGAAAACAATTATTTGTCAAAGTCGAGTTTTAATAGGCAGCTTGCATGCAAGTTTGACTAATTACTTTGAAATTTTGGTTTGCAAAAAAGTTTCTGAAATCGATCTTGGATTGCATTTTCCATTATTTTGGGGGCTTAAAATGATGTTTTGGTGGTTCTCTGAAAAAAATTATTTGTCAAAGTCGAGTTTTAATAGGCAGCTTGCATACAAGTTTGACTAACTACTTTGAAATTTTGGTTTGCAAAATAGTTTCTGAAATCGATCTTGGATTGCATTTTCCATTATTTTGGGGGCTTAAAATGATGTTTTGGTGGTTCTCTGAAAAAAATTATTTGTCAAAGTCGAGTTTTAATAGGCAGCTTGCATACAAGTTTGACTAGTTACTTTGAAATTTTGGTTTGCAAAATAGTTTCTGAAATCGATCTTGGATTGCATTTTCCTTTATTTTGGGGGCTTAAAATGATGTTTTGGTGGTTCTCTGAAAACAATTATTTGTCAAAGTCGAGTTTTAATAGGCAGCTTGCATGCAAGTTTGACTAGTTACTTTGAAATTTTGGTTTGCAAAATAGTTTCTGAAATCGATCTTGGATTGCATTTTCCTTTATTTTGGGGGCTTAAAATGATGTTTTGGTGGTTCTCTGAAAAAAATTATTTGTCAAAGTCGAGTTTTAATAGGCAGCTTGCATACAAGTTTGACTAGTTACTTTGAAATTTTGGTTTGCAAAATAGTTAGTAAATATAAAAATAGTAGTGGTGGTTCTCTGAAAAAAATTATTTGTCAAAGTCGAGTTTTAATAGGCAGCTTGCATACAAGTTTGACTAACTACTTTGAAATTTTGGTTTGCAAAATAGTTTCTGAAATCGATCTTGGATTGCATTTTCCTTTATTTTGGGGGCTTAAAATGATGTTTTGGTGGTTCTCTGAAAAAAATTATTTGTCAAAGTCGAGTTTTAATAGGCAGCTTGCATACAAGTTTGACTAGTTACTTTGAAATTTTGGTTTGCAAAATAGTTTCTGAAATCGATCTTGGATTGCATTTTCCTTTATTTTGGGGGCTTAAAATGATGTTTTGGTGGTTCTCTGAAAAAAATTATTTGTCAAAGTCGAGTTTTAATAGGCAGCTTGCATACAAGTTTGACTAATTACTTTGAAATTTTGGTTTGCAAAATAGTTTCTGAAATCGATCTTGGATTGCATTTTCCATTATTTTGGGGGCTTAAAATGATGTTTTGGTGGTTCTCTGAAAAAAATTATTTGTCAAAGTCGAGTTTTAATAGGCAGCTTGCATACAAGTTTGACTAACTACTTTGAAATTTTGGTTTGCAAAATAGTTTCTGAAATCGATCTTGGATTGCATTTTCCATTATTTTGGGGGCTTAAAATGATGTTTTGGTGGTTCTCTGAAAACAATTATTTGTCAAAGTCGAGTTTTAATAGGCAGCTTGCATGCAAGTTTGACTAATTACTTTGAAATTTTGGTTTGCAAAAAAGTTTCTGAAATCGATCTTGGATTGCATTTTCCATTATTTTGGGGGCTTAAAATGATGTTTTGGTGGTTCTCTGAAAAAAATTATTTGTCAAAGTCGAGTTTTAATAGGCAGCTTGCATACAAGTTTGACTAACTACTTTGAAATTTTGGTTTGCAAAATAGTTTCTGAAATCGATCTTGGATTGCATTTTCCATTATTTTGGGGGCTTAAAATGATGTTTTGGTGGTTCTCTGAAAAAAATTATTTGTCAAAGTCGAGTTTTAATAGGCAGCTTGCATACAAGTTTGACTAACTACTTTGAAATTTTGGTTTGCAAAATAGTTTCTGAAATCGATCTTGGATTGCATTTTCCATTATTTTGGGGGCTTAAAATGATGTTTTGGTGGTTCTCTGAAAACAATTATTTGTCAAAGTCGAGTTTTAATAGGCAGCTTGCATGCAAGTTTGACTAACTACTTTGAAATTTTGGTTTGCAAAAAAGTTTCTGAAATCGATCTTGGATTGCATTTTCCATTATTTTGAGGGCTTAAAATGATGTTTTGGTGGTTTTTTGAAAAAATGATTTGTCAAAGTCGAGTTTTAATAGGCAGCTTGTATACAAGTTTGACTAATTACTTTGAAATTTTGGTTTGCAAAAAAGTTTCTGAAATCGATCTTGGATTGCATTTTCCTTTATTTTGGGGGCTTAAAATGATGTTTTGGTGGTTCTCTGAAAACAATTATTTGTCAAAGTCGAGTTTTAATAGGCAGCTTGCATGCAAGTTTGACTAATTACTTTGAAATTTTGGTTTGCAAAATAGTTTCTGAAATCGATCTTGGATTGCATTTTCCATTATTTTGGGGGCTTAAAATGATGTTTTGGTGGTTCTCTGAAAACAATTATTTGTCAAAGTCGAGTTTTAATAGGCAGCTTGCATGCAAGTTTGACTAATTACTTTGAAATTTTGGTTTGCAAAAAAGTTTCTGAAATCGATCTTGGATTGCATTTTCCATTATTTTGGGGGCTTAAAATGATGTTTTGGTGGTTCTCTGAAAAAAATTATTTGTCAAAGTCGAGTTTTAATAGGCAGCTTGCATACAAGTTTGACTAACTACTTTGAAATTTTGGTTTGCAAAATAGTTTCTGAAATCGATCTTGGATTGCATTTTCCATTATTTTGGGGGCTTAAAATGATGTTTTGGTGGTTCTCTGAAAAAAATTATTTGTCAAAGTCGAGTTTTAATAGGCAGCTTGCATACAAGTTTGACAAGTTACTTTGAAATTTTGGTTTGCAAAATAGTTTCTGAAATCGATCTTGGATTGCATTTTCCTTTATTTTGGGGGCTTAAAATGATGTTTTGGTGGTTCTCTGAAAACAATTATTTGTCAAAGTCGAGTTTTAATAGGCAGCTTGCATACAAGTTTGACTAATTACTTTGAAATTTTGGTTTGCAAAAAAGTTTCTGAAATCGATCTTGGATTGCATTTTCCATTATTTTGGGGGCTTAAAATGATGTTTTGGTGGTTCTCTGAAAAAAATTATTTGTCAAAGTCGAGTTTTAATAGGCAGCTTGCATACAAGTTTGACTAACTACTTTGAAATTTTGGTTTGCAAAATAGTTTCTGAAATCGATCTTGGATTGCATTTTCCATTATTTTGGGGGCTTAAAATGATGTTTTGGTGGTTCTCTGAAAAAAATTATTTGTCAAAGTCGAGTTTTAATAGGCAGCTTGCATACAAGTTTGACTAACTACTTTGAAATTTTGGTTTGCAAAAAAGTTTCTGAAATCGATCTTGGATTGCATTTTCCATTATTTTGAGGGCTTAAAATGATGTTTTGGTGGTTTTTTGAAAAAATGATTTGTCAAAGTCGAGTTTTAATAGGCAGCTTGTATACAAGTTTGACTAATTACTTTGAAATTTTGGTTTGCAAAAAAGTTTCTGAAATCGATCTTGGATTGCATTTTCCTTTATTTTGGGGGCTTAAAATGATGTTTTGGTGGTTCTCTGAAAACAATTATTTGTCAAAGTCGAGTTTTAATAGGCAGCTTGCATGCAAGTTTGACTAATTACTTTGAAATTTTGGTTTGCAAAATAGTTTCTGAAATCGATCTTGGATTGCATTTTCCATTATTTTGGGGGCTTAAAATGATGTTTTGGTGGTTCTCTGAAAACAATTATTTGTCAAAGTCGAGTTTTAATAGGCAGCTTGCATGCAAGTTTGACTAATTACTTTGAAATTTTGGTTTGCAAAAAAGTTTCTGAAATCGATCTTGGATTGCATTTTCCATTATTTTGGGGGCTTAAAATGATGTTTTGGTGGTTCTCTGAAAACAATTATTTGTCAAAGTCGAGTTTTAATAGGCAGCTTGCATACAAGTTTGACTAACTACTTTGAAATTTTGGTTTGCAAAATAGTTTCTGAAATCGATCTTGGATTGCATTTTCCATTATTTTGGGGGCTTAAAATGATGTTTTGGTGGTTCTCTGAAAAAAATTATTTGTCAAAGTCGAGTTTTAATAGGCAGCTTGCATACAAGTTTGACTAACTACTTTGAAATTTTGGTTTGCAAAATAGTTTCTGAAATCGATCTTGGATTGCATTTTCCATTATTTTGGGGGCTTAAAATGATGTTTTGGTGGTTCTCTGAAAACAATTATTTGTCAAAGTCGAGTTTTAATAGGCAGCTTGCATGCAAGTTTGACTAACTACTTTGAAATTTTGGTTTGCAAAAAAGTTTCTGAAATCGATCTTGGATTGCATTTTCCATTATTTTGAGGGCTTAAAATGATGTTTTGGTGGTTCTCTGAAAACAATTATTTGTCAAAGTCGAGTTTTAATAGGCAGCTTGCATGCAAGTTTGACTAACTACTTTGAAATTTTGGTTTGCAAAAAAGTTTCTGAAATCGATCTTGGATTGCATTTTCCATTATTTTGAGGGCTTAAAATGATGTTTTGGTGGTTTTTTGAAAAAATGATTTGTCAAAGTCGAGTTTTAATAGGCAGCTTGTATACAAGTTTGACTAATTACTTTGAAATTTTGGTTTGCAAAAAAGTTTCTGAAATCGATCTTGGATTGCATTTTCCTTTATTTTGGGGGCTTAAAATGATGTTTTGGTGGTTCTCTGAAAACAATTATTTGTCAAAGTCGAGTTTTAATAGGCAGCTTGCATGCAAGTTTGACTAACTACTTTGAAATTTTGGTTTGCAAAAAAGTTTCTGAAATCGATCTTGGATTGCATTTTCCATTATTTTGAGGGCTTAAAATGATGTTTTGGTGGTTTTTTGAAAAAATGATTTTGTCAAAGTCGAGTTTTAATAGGCAGCTTGTATACAAGTTTGACTAATTACTTTGAAATTTTGGTTTGCAAAAAAGTTTCTGAAATCGATCTTGGATTGCATTTTCCATTATTTTGGGGGCTTAAAATGATGTTTTGGTGGTTCTCTGAAAACAATTATTTGTCAAAGTCGAGTTTTAATAGGCAGCTTGCATGCAAGTTTGACTAATTACTTTGAAATTTTGGTTTGCAAAAAAGTTTCTGAAATCGATCTTGGATTGCATTTTCCATTATTTTGGGGGCTTAAAATGATGTTTTGGTGGTTCTCTGAAAAAAATTATTTGTCAAAGTCGAGTTTTAATAGGCAGCTTGCATACAAGTTTGACTAACTACTTTGAAATTTTGGTTTGCAAAATAGTTTCTGAAATCGATCTTGGATTGCATTTTCCATTATTTTGGGGGCTTAAAATGATGTTTTGGTGGTTCTCTGAAAAAAATTATTTGTCAAAGTCGAGTTTTAATAGGCAGCTTGCATACAAGTTTGACTAACTACTTTGAAATTTTGGTTTGCAAAATAGTTTCTGAAATCGATCTTGGATTGCATTTTCCATTATTTTGGGGGCTTAAAATGATGTTTTGGTGGTTCTCTGAAAAAAATTATTTGTCAAAGTCGAGTTTTAATAGGCAGCTTGCATGCAAGTTTGACTAACTACTTTGAAATTTTGGTTTGCAAAAAAGTTTCTGAAATCGATCTTGGATTGCATTTTCCATTATTTTGAGGGCTTAAAATGATGTTTTGGTGGTTCTCTGAAAACAATTATTTGTCAAAGTCGAGTTTTAATAGGCAGCTTGCATACAAGTTTGACTAACTACTTTAAAATTTTGGTTTGCAAAATAGTTTCTGAAATCGATCTAGGATTGCATTTTTCATTATTTTCGGGGCTTAAAAATGATGTTTTGGTGGGTTTTTAAAAAAATGATTTGTCAAAGTCGAGTTTTAATAGGCAGCTTGCATACAAGTTTGACTAACTACTTTGAAATTTTGGTTTGCAAAAAAGTTTCTGAAATCGATCTTGGATTGCATTTTCCATTATTTTGGGGGCTTAAAATGATGTTTTGGTGGTTCTCTGAAGAAAATGATTTGTCAAAGTCGAGTTTTAATAGGCAGCTTGCATACAAGTTTGACTAACTACTTTAAAATTTTGGTTTGCAAAATAGTTTCTGAAATCGATCTAGGATTGCATTTTTCATTATTTTCGGGGCTTAAAAATGATGTTTTGGTGGGTTTTTAAAAAAATGATTTGTCAAAGTCGAGTTTTAATAGGCAGCTTGCATACAAGTTTGACTAACTACTTTGAAATTTTGGTTTGCAAAAAAGTTTCTGAAATCGATCTTGGATTGCATTTTCCATTATTTTGGGGGCTTAAAATGATGTTTTGGTGGTTCTCTGAAGAAAATGATTTGTCAAAGTCGAGTTTTAATAGGCAGCTTGCATACAAGTTTGACTAACTACTTTAAAATTTTGGTTTGCAAAAAAGTTTCTGAAATCGATCTTGGATTGCATTTTCCATTATTTTGGGGGCTTAAAATGATGTTTTGGTGGTTCTATGAAGAAAATGATTTGTCAAAGTCGAGTTTTAATAGGCAGCTTGCATACAAGTTTGACTAACTACTTTAAAATTTTGGTTTGCAAAATAGTTTCTGAAATCGATCTAGGATTGCATTTTTCATTATTTTCGGGGCTTAAAAATGATGTTTTGGTGGGTTTTTAAAAAAATGATTTGTCAAAGTCGAGTTTTAATAGGCAGCTTGCATACAAGTTTGACTAACTACTTTGAAATTTTGGTTTGCAAAAAAGTTTCTGAAATCGATCTTGGATTGCATTTTCCATTATTTTGAGGGCTTAAAATGATGTTTTGGTGGTTCTCTGAAAACAATTATTTGTCAAAGTCGAGTTTTAATAGGCAGCTTGCATACAAGTTTGACTAACTACTTTGAAATTTTGGTTTGCAAAAAAGTTTCTGAAATCGATCTTGGATTGCATTTTCCATTATTTTGAGGGCTTAAAATGATGTTTTGGTGGTTTTTTGAAAAAATGATTTGTCAAAGTCGAGTTTTAATAGGCAGCTTGCATACAAGTTTGACTAACTACTTTGAAATTTTGGTTTGCAAAAAAGTTTCTGAAATCGATCTTGGATTGCATTTTCCATTATTTTGGGGGCTTAAAATGATGTTTTGGTGGTTCTCTGAAGAAAATGATTTGTCAAAGTCGAGTTTTAATAGGCAGCTTGCATACAAGTTTGACTAACTACTTTAAAATTTTGGTTTGCAAAATAGTTTCTGAAATCGATCTAGGATTGCATTTTTCATTATTTTCGGGGCTTAAAAATGATGTTTTGGTGGGTTTTTAAAAAAATGATTTGTCAAAGTCGAGTTTTAATAGGCAGCTTGCATACAAGTTTGACTAACTACTTTGAAATTTTGGTTTGCAAAAAAGTTTCTGAAATCGATCTTGGATTGCATTTTCCTTTATTTTGGGGGCTTAAAATGATGTTTTGGTGGTTCTCTGAAAACAATTATTTGTCAAAGTCGAGTTTTAATAGGCAGCTTGCATACAAGTTTGACTAACTACTTTGAAATTTTGGTTTGCAAAATAGTTTCTGAAATCGATCTTGGATTGCATTTTCCATTATTTTGGGGGCTTAAAATGATGTTTTGGTGGTTCTCTGAAAACAATTATTTGTCAAAGTCGAGTTTTAATAGGCAGCTTGCATGCAAGTTTGACTAATTACTTTGAAATTTTGGTTTGCAAAAAAGTTTCTGAAATCGATCTTGGATTGCATTTTCCATTATTTTGGGGGCTTAAAATGATGTTTTGGTGGTTATATGAAAAAAATTATTTGTCAAAGTCGAGTTTTAATAGGCAGCTTGCATACAAGTTTGACTAACTACTTTGAAATTTTGGTTTGCAAAATAGTTTCTGAAATCGATCTTGGATTGCATTTTCCATTATTTTGGGGGCTTAAAATGATGTTTTGGTGGTTCTCTGAAAACAATTATTTGTCAAAGTCGAGTTTTAATAGGCAGCTTGCATACAAGTTTGACTAACTACTTTGAAATTTTGGTTTGCAAAAAAGTTTCTGAAATCGATCTTGGATTGCATTTTCCATTATTTTGGGGGCTTAAAATGATGTTTTGGTGGTTCTCTGAAAACAATTATTTGTCAAAGTCGAGTTTTAATAGGCAGCTTGCATGCAAGTTTGACTAACTACTTTGAAATTTTGGTTTGCAAAAAAGTTTCTGAAATCGATCTTGGATTGCATTTTCCATTATTTTGAGGGCTTAAAATGATGTTTTGGTGGTTCTCTGAAAACAATTATTTGTCAAAGTCGAGTTTTAATAGGCAGCTTGCATACAAGTTTGACTAACTACTTTGAAATTTTGGTTTGCAAAAAAGTTTCTGAAATCGATCTTGGATTGCATTTTCCATTATTTTGAGGGCTTAAAATGATGTTTTGGTGGTTTTTTGAAAAAATGATTTGTCAAAGTCGAGTTTTAATAGGCAGCATGTATACAAGTTTGACTAATTACTTTGAAATTTTGGTTTGCAAAAAAGTTTCTGAAATCGATCTTGGATTGCATTTTCCTTTATTTTGGGGGCTTAAAATGATGTTTTGGTGGTTCTCTGAAAACAATTATTTGTCAAAGTCGAGTTTTAATAGGCAGCTTGCATACAAGTTTGACTAACTACTTTGAAATTTTGGTTTGCAAAATAGTTTCTGAAATCGATCTTGGATTGCATTTTCCATTATTTTGGGGGCTTAAAATGATGTTTTGGTGGTTCTCTGAAAACAATTATTTGTCAAAGTCGAGTTTTAATAGGCAGCTTGCATGCAAGTTTGACTAATTACTTTGAAATTTTGGTTTGCAAAAAAGTTTCTGAAATCGATCTTGGATTGCATTTTCCATTATTTTGGGGGCTTAAAATGATGTTTTGGTGGTTCTCTGAAAAAAATTATTTGTCAAAGTCGAGTTTTAATAGGCAGCTTGCATACAAGTTTGACTAACTACTTTGAAATTTTGGTTTGCAAAATAGTTTCTGAAATCGATCTTGGATTGCATTTTCCATTATTTTGGGGGCTTAAAATGATGTTTTGGTGGTTCTCTGAAAAAAATTATTTGTCAAAGTCGAGTTTTAATAGGCAGCTTGCATACAAGTTTGACTAACTACTTTGAAATTTTGGTTTGCAAAATAGTTTCTGAAATCGATCTTGGATTGCATTTTCCATTATTTTGGGGGCTTAAAATGATGTTTTGGTGGTTCTCTGAAAACAATTATTTGTCAAAGTCGAGTTTTAATAGGCAGCTTGCATACAAGTTTGACTAACTACTTTGAAATTTTGGTTTGCAAAAAAGTTTCTGAAATCGATCTTGGATTGCATTTTCCATTATTTTGAGGGCTTAAAATGATGTTTTGGTGGTTTTTTGAAAAAATGATTTGTCAAAGTCGAGTTTTAATAGGCAGCTTGTATACAAGTTTGACTAATTACTTTGAAATTTTGGTTTGCAAAAAAGTTTCTGAAATCGATCTTGGATTGCATTTTCCATTATTTTGAGGGCTTAAAATGATGTTTTGGTGGTTTTTTGAAAAAATGATTTGTCAAAGTCGAGTTTTAATAGGCAGCTTGTATACAAGTTTGACTAATTACTTTGAAATTTTGGTTTGCAAAAAAGTTTCTGAAATCGATCTTGGATTGCATTTTCCATTATTTTGGGGGCTTAAAAATGATGTTTTGGTGGTTCTCTGAAAACAATTATTTGTCAAAGTCGAGTTTTAATAGGCAGCTTGCATACAAGTTTGACTAACTACTTTGAAATTTTGGTTTGCAAAATAGTTTCTGAAATCGATCTTGGATTGCATTTTCCATTATTTTGGGGGCTTAAAAATGATGTTTTGGTGGTTCTCTGAAAACAATTATTTGTCAAAGTCGAGTTTTAATAGGCAGCTTGCATGCAAGTTTGACTAACTACTTTGAAATTTTGGTTTGCAAAAAAGTTTCTGAAATCGATCTTGGATTGCATTTTCCATTATTTTGAGGGCTTAAAATGATGTTTTGGTGGTTTTTTGAAAAAATGATTTGTCAAAGTCGAGTTTTAATAGGCAGCTTGTATACAAGTTTGACTAATTACTTTGAAATTTTGGTTTGCAAAAAAGTTTCTGAAATCGATCTTGGATTGCATTTTCCATTATTTTGGGGGCTTAAAATGATGTTTTGGTGGTTCTCTGAAAAAAATTATTTGTCAAAGTCGAGTTTTAATAGGCAGCTTGCATGCAAGTTTGACTAACTACTTTGAAATTTTGGTTTGCAAAAAAGTTTCTGAAATCGATCTTGGATTGCATTTTCCATTATTTTGGGGGCTTAAAATGATGTTTTGGTGGTTCTCTGAAAACAATTATTTGTCAAAGTCGAGTTTTAATAGGCAGCTTGCATGCAAGTTTGACTAACTACTTTGAAATTTTGGTTTGCAAAAAAGTTTCTGAAATCGATCTTGGATTGCATTTTCCATTATTTTGAGGGCTTAAAATGATGTTTTGGTGGTTTTTTGAAAAAATGATTTGTCAAAGTCGAGTTTTAATAGGCAGCTTGCATGCAAGTTTGACTAACTACTTTGAAATTTTGGTTTGCAAAAAAGTTTCTGAAATCGATCTTGGATTGCATTTTCCATTATTTTGAGGGCTTAAAATGATGTTTTGGTGGTTTTTTGAAAAAATGATTTGTCAAAGTCGAGTTTTAATAGGCAGCTTGTATACAAGTTTGACTAATTACTTTGAAATTTTGGTTTGCAAAAAAGTTTCTGAAATCGATCTTGGATTGCATTTTCCATTATTTTGGGGGCTTAAAATGATGTTTTGGTGGTTCTCTGAAAAAAATTATTTGTCAAAGTCGAGTTTTAATAGGCAGCTTGCATACAAGTTTGACTAACTACTTTGAAATTTTGGTTTGCAAAATAGTTTCTGAAATCGATCTTGAATTGCATTTTCCATTATTTTGAGGGCTTAAAATGATGTTTTGGTGGTTTTTTGAAAAAATGATTTGTCAAAGTCGAGTTTTAATAGGCAGCTTGTATACAAGTTTGACTAATTACTTTGAAATTTTGGTTTGCAAAAAAGTTTCTGAAATCGATCTTGGATTGCATTTTCCATTATTTTGGGGGCTTAAAATGATGTTTTGGTGGTTCTCTGAAAAAAATTATTTGTCAAAGTCGAGTTTTAATAGGCAGCTTGCATACAAGTTTGACTAACTACTTTGAAATTTTGGTTTGCGAAATAGTTTCTGAAATCGATCTTGGATTGCATTTTCCATTATTTTGGGGGCTTAAAATGATGTTTTGGTGGTTCTCTGAAAACAATTATTTGTCAAAGTCGAGTTTTAATAGGCAGCTTGCATGCAAGTTTGACTAACTACTTTGAAATTTTGGTTTGCAAAAAAGTTTCTGAAATCGATCTTGGATTGCATTTTCCATTATTTTGAGGGCTTAAAATGATGTTTTGGTGGTTTTTTGAAAAAATGATTTGTCAAAGTCGAGTTTTAATAGGCAGCTTGTATACAAGTTTGACTAATTACTTTGAAATTTTGGTTTGCAAAAAAGTTTCTGAAATCGATCTTGGATTGCATTTTCCATTATTTTGGGGGCTTAAAATGATGTTTTGGTGGTTCTCTGAAAACAATTATTTGTCAAAGTCGAGTTTTAATAGGCAGCTTGCATGCAAGTTTGACTAATTACTTTGAAATTTTGGTTTGCAAAAAAGTTTCTGAAATCGATCTTGGATTGCATTTTCCATTATTTTGGGGGCTTAAAATGATGTTTTGGTGGTTCTCTGAAAAAATGATTTGCCAAAGTCGAGTTTTAATATGCAGCTTGCATGCAAGTTTGACTAGTAACTTTGAAATTTTGGTTTGCAAAATAGTTTCTTTAATCGATCTTGGATTGCATTTTTCATTATTTTGGGGGCTTAAAATGATGTTTTGGTGGTTCTCTGAAAACAATTATTTGTCAAAGTCGAGTTTTAATAGGCAGCTTGCATGCAAGTTTGACTAACTACTTTGAAATTTTGGTTTGCAAAAAAGTTTCTGAAATCGATCTTGGATTGCATTTTCCATTATTTTGAGGGCTTAAAATGATGTTTTGGTGGTTTTTTGAAAAAATGATTTGTCAAAGTCGAGTTTTAATAGGCAGCTTGTATACAAGTTTGACTAATTACTTTGAAATTTTGGTTTGCAAAAAAGTTTCTGAAATCGATCTTGGATTGCATTTTCCATTATTTTGGGGGCTTAAAATGATGTTTTGGTGGTTCTCTGAAAACAATTATTTGTCAAAGTCGAGTTTTAATAGGCAGCTTGCATGCAAGTTTGACTAACTACTTTGAAATTTTGGTTTGCAAAAAAGTTTCTGAAATCGATCTTGGATTGCATTTTCCATTATTTTGAGGGCTTAAAATGATGTTTTGGTGGTTTTTTGAAAAAATGATTTGTCAAAGTCGAGTTTTAATAGGCAGATTGTATACAAGTTTGACTAATTACTTTGAAATTTTGGTTTGCAAAAAAGTTTCTGAAATCGATCTTGGATTGCATTTTCCATTATTTTGGGGGCTTAAAATGATGTTTTGGTGGTTCTCTGAAAACAATTATTTGTCAAAGTCGAGTTTTAATAGGCAGCTTGCATGCAAGTTTGACTAACTACTTTGAAATTTTGGTTTGCAAAAAAGTTTCTGAAATCGATCTTGGATTGCATTTTCCATTATTTTGAGGGCTTAAAATGATGTTTTGGTGGTTTTTTGAAAAAATGATTTGTCAAAGTCGAGTTTTAATAGGCAGCTTGTATACAAGTTTGACTAATTACTTTGAAATTTTGGTTTGCAAAAAAGTTTCTTTAATCGATCTTGGATTGCATTTTCCATTATTTTGAGGGCTTAAAATGATGTTTTGGTGGTTCTCTGAAAAAAATTATTTGTCAAAGTCGAGTTTTAATATGCAGCTTGCACGCAAGTTTGACTAGTAACTTTGAAATTTTGGTTTGCAAAATAGTTTCTGAAATCGATCTTGGATTGCATTTTCCATTATTTTGGGGGCTTAAAATGATGTTTTGGTGGCTCTCTGAAAACAATTATTTGTCAAAGTCGAGTTTTAATAGGCAGCTTGCATGCAAGTTTGACTAACTACTTTGAAATTTTGGTTTGCAAAAAAGTTTCTGAAATCGATCTTGGATTGCATTTTCCATTATTTTGGGGGCTTAAAATGATGTTTTGGTGGTTCTCTGAAAACAATTATTTGTCAAAGTCGAGTTTTAATAGGCAGCTTGCATGCAAGTTTGACTAATTACTTTGAAATTTTGGTTTGCAAAAAAGTTTCTGAAATCGATCTTGGATTGCATTTTCCATTATTTTGAGGGCTTAAAATGATGTTTTGGTGGTTCTCTGAAAACAATTATTTGTCAAAGTCGAGTTTTAATAGGCAGCTTGCATGCAAGTTTGACTAATTACTTTGAAATTTTGGTTTGCAAAAAAGTTTCTGAAATCGATCTTGGATTGCATTTTCCATTATTTTGAGGGCTTAAAATGATGTTTTGGTGGTTCTCTGAAAAAAATTATTTGTCAAAGTCGAGTTTTAATAGGCAGCTTGCATACAAGTTTGACTAACTACTTTGAAATTTTGGTTTGCAAAATAGTTTCTGAAATCGATCTTGGATTGCATTTTCCATTATTTTGGGGGCTTAAAATGATGTTTTGGTGGTTTTTTGAAAACAATTATTTGTCAAAGTCGAGTTTTAATAGGCAGCTTGCATGCAAGTTTGACTAATTACTTTGAAATTTTGGTTTGCAAAAAAGTTTCTGAAATCGATCTTGGATTGCATTTTCCATTATTTTGGGGGCTTAAAATGATGTTTTGGTGGTTCTCTTAAAACAATTATTTGTCAAAGTCGAGTTTTAATAGGCAGCTTGTATACAAGTTTGACTAATTACTTTGAAATTTTGGTTTGCAAAAAAGTTTCTGAAATCGATCTTGGATTGCATTTTCCATTATTTTGGGGGCTTAAAATGATGTTTTGGTGGTTCTCTGAAAACAATTATTTGTCAAAGTCGAGTTTTAATAGGCAGCTTGCATGCAAGTTTGACTAACTACTTTGAAATTTTGGTTTGCAAAAAAGTTTCTGAAATCGATCTTGGATTGCATTTTCCATTATTTTGAGGGCTTAAAATGATGTTTTGGTGGTTTTTTGAAAAAATGATTTGTCAAAGTCGAGTTTTAATAGGCAGCTTGTATACAAGTTTGACTAATTACTTTGAAATTTTGGTTTGCAAAAAAGTTTCTGAAATCGATCTTGGATTGCATTTTCCATTATTTTGGGGGCTTAAAATGATGTTTTGGTGGTTCTCTGAAAACAATTATTTGTCAAAGTCGAGTTTTAATAGGCAGCTTGCATGCAAGTTTGACTAATTACTTTGAAATTTTGGTTTGCAAAAAAGTTTCTGAAATCGATCTTGGATTGCATTTTCCATTATTTTGGGGGCTTAAAATGATGTTTTGGTGGTTCTCTGAAAAAATGATTTGCCAAAGTCGAGTTTTAATATGCAGCTTGCATGCAAGTTTGACTAGTAACTTTGAAATTTTGGTTTGCAAAATAGTTTCTTTAATCGATCTTGGATTGCATTTTTCATTATTTTGGGGGCTTAAAATGATGTTTTGGTGGTTCTCTGAAAACAATTATTTGTCAAAGTCGAGTTTTAATAGGCAGCTTGCATGCAAGTTTGACTAACTACTTTGAAATTTTGGTTTGCAAAAAAGTTTCTGAAATCGATCTTGGATTGCATTTTCCATTATTTTGAGGGCTTAAAATGATGTTTTGGTGGTTTTTTGAAAAAATGATTTGTCAAAGTCGAGTTTTAATAGGCAGCTTGTATACAAGTTTGACTAATTACTTTGAAATTTTGGTTTGCAAAAAAGTTTCTGAAATCGATCTTGGATTGCATTTTCCATTATTTTGGGGGCTTAAAATGATGTTTTGGTGGTTCTCTGAAAACAATTATTTGTCAAAGTCGAGTTTTAATAGGCAGCTTGCATGCAAGTTTGACTAACTACTTTGAAATTTTGGTTTGCAAAAAAGTTTCTGAAATCGATCTTGGATTGCATTTTCCATTATTTTGAGGGCTTAAAATGATGTTTTGGTGGTTTTTTGAAAAAATGATTTGTCAAAGTCGAGTTTTAATAGGCAGCTTGTATACAAGTTTGACTAATTACTTTGAAATTTTGGTTTGCAAAAAAGTTTCTTTAATCGATCTTGGATTGCATTTTCCATTATTTTGAGGGCTTAAAATGATGTTTTGGTGGTTCTCTGAAAAAAATTATTTGTCAAAGTCGAGTTTTAATATGCAGCTTGCATGCAAGTTTGACTAATTACTTTGAAATTTTGGTTTGCAAAAAAGTTTCTGAAATCGATCTTGGATTGCATTTTCCATTATTTTGGGGGCTTAAAATGATGTTTTGGTGGTTCTCTGAAAACAATTATTTGTCAAAGTCGAGTTTTAATAGGCAGCTTGCATGCAAGTTTGACTAACTACTTTGAAATTTTGGTTTGCAAAAAAGTTTCTGAAATCGATCTTGGATTGCATTTTCCATTATTTTGGGGGCTTAAAATGATGTTTTGGTGGTTCTCTGAAAACAATTATTTGTCAAAGTCGAGTTTTAATAGGCAGCTTGCATGCAAGTTTGACTAATTACTTTGAAATTTTGGTTTGCAAAAAAGTTTCTGAAATCGATCTTGGATTGCATTTTCCATTATTTTGAGGGCTTAAAATGATGTTTTGGTGGTTCTCTGAAAAAAATTATTTGTCAAAGTCGAGTTTTAATATGCAGCTTGCATGCAAGTTTGACTAGTAACTTTGAAATTTTGGTTTGCAAAATAGTTTCTTTAATCGATCTTGGATTGCATTTTTCATTATTTTGGGGGCTTAAAATGATGTTTTGGTGGTTCTCTGAAAACAATTATTTGTCAAAGTCGAGTTTTAATAGGCAGCTTGCATGCAAGTTTGACTAACTACTTTGAAATTTTGGTTTGCAAAAAAGTTTCTGAAATCGATCTTGGATTGCATTTTCCATTATTTTGAGGGCTTAAAATGATGTTTTGGTGGTTTTTTGAAAAAATGATTTGTCAAAGTCGAGTTTTAATAGGCAGCTTGTATACAAGTTTGACTAATTACTTTGAAATTTTGGTTTGCAAAAAAGTTTCTGAAATCGATCTTGGATTGCATTTTCCATTATTTTGGGGGCTTAAAATGATGTTTTGGTGGTTCTCTGAAAACAATTATTTGTCAAAGTCGAGTTTTAATAGGCAGCTTGCATGCAAGTTTGACTAACTTCTTTGAAATTTTGGTTTGCAAAAAAGTTTCTGAAATCGATCTTGGATTGCATTTTCCATTATTTTGAGGGCTTAAAATGATGTTTTGGTGGTTCTCTGAAAACAATTATTTGTCAAAGTCGAGTTTTAATAGGCAGCTTGCATACAAGTTTGACTAACTACTTTGAAATTTTGGTTTGCAAAAAAGTTTCTGAAATCGATCTTGGATTGCATTTTCCATTATTTTGAGGGCTTAAAATGATGTTTTGGTGGTTTTTTGAAAAAATGATTTGTCAAAGTCGAGTTTTAATAGGCAGCTTGTATACAAGTTTGACTAATTACTTTGAAATTTTGGTTTGCAAAAAAGTTTCTGAAATCGATCTTGGATTGCATTTTCCATTATTTTGGGGGCTTAAAATGATGTTTTGGTGGTTCTCTGAAAACAATTATTTGTCAAAGTCGAGTTTTAATAGGCAGCTTGCATGCAAGTTTGACTAACTACTTTGAAATTTTGGTTTGCAAAAAAGTTTCTGAAATCGATCTTGGATTGCATTTTCCATTATTTTGAGGGCTTAAAATGATGTTTTGGTGGTTCTCTGAAAACAATTATTTGTCAAAGTCGAGTTTTAATAGGCAGCTTGCATGCAAGTTTGACTAACTACTTTGAAATTTTGGTTTGCAAAAAAGTTTCTGAAATCGATCTTGGATTGCATTTTCCATTATTTTGAGGGCTTAAAATGATGTTTTGGTGGTTCTCTGAAAACAATTATTTGTCAAAGTCGAGTTTTAATAGGCAGCTTGCATACAAGTTTGACTAACTACTTTGAAATTTTGGTTTGCAAAATAGTTTCTGAAATCGATCTTGGATTGCATTTTCCATTATTTTGGGGGCTTAAAATGATGTTTTGGTGGTTCTCTGAAAACAATTATTTGTCAAAGTCGAGTTTTAATAGGCAGCTTGCATACAAGTTTGACTAACTACTTTGAAATTTTGGTTTGCAAAAAAGTTTCTGAAATCGATCTTGGATTGCATTTTCCATTATTTTGAGGGCTTAAAATGATGTTTTGGTGGTTTTTTGAAAAAATGATTTGTCAAAGTCGAGTTTTAATAGGCAGCTTGTATACAAGTTTGACTAATTACTTTGAAATTTTGGTTTGCAAAAAAGTTTCTGAAATCGATCTTGGATTGCATTTTCCATTATTTTGGGGGCTTAAAATGATGTTTTGGTGGTTCTCTGACAACAATTATTTGTCAAAGTCGAGTTTTAATAGGCAGCTTGCATGCAAGTTTGACTAATTACTTTGAAATTTTGGTTTGCAAAAAAGTTTCTGAAATCGATCTTGGATTGCATTTTCCATTATTTTGGGGGCTTAAAATGATGTTTTGGTGGTTCTCTGAAAAAATGATTTGCCAAAGTCGAGTTTTAATATGCAGCTTGCATGCAAGTTTGACTAGTAACTTTGAAATTTTGGTTTGCAAAATAGTTTCTTTAATCGATCTTGGATTGCATTTTTCATTATTTTGGGGGCTTAAAATGATGTTTTGGTGGTTCTCTGAAAACAATTATTTGTCAAAGTCGAGTTTTAATAGGCAGCTTGCATGCAAGTTTGACTAACTACTTTGAAATTTTGGTTTGCAAAAAAGTTTCTGAAATCGATCTTGGATTGCATTTTCCATTATTTTGAGGGCTTAAAATGATGTTTTGGTGGTTTTTTGAAAAAATGATTTGTCAAAGTCGAGTTTTAATAGGCAGCTTGTATACAAGTTTGACTAATTACTTTGAAATTTTGGTTTGCAAAAAAGTTTCTGAAATCGATCTTGGATTGCATTTTCCATTATTTTGGGGGCTTAAAATGATGTTTTGGTGGTTCTCTGAAAACAATTATTTGTCAAAGTCGAGTTTTAATAGGCAGCTTGCATGCAAGTTTGACTAACTACTTTGAAATTTTGGTTTGCAAAAAAGTTTCTGAAATCGATCTTGGATTGCATTTTCCATTATTTTGAGGGCTTAAAATGATGTTTTGGTGGTTTTTTGAAAAAATGATTTGTCAAAGTCGAGTTTTAATAGGCAGATTGTATACAAGTTTGACTAATTACTTTGAAATTTTGGTTTGCAAAAAAGTTTCTGAAATCGATCTTGGATTGCATTTTCCATTATTTTGGGGGCTTAAAATGATGTTTTGGTGGTTCTCTGAAAACAATTATTTGTCAAAGTCGAGTTTTAATAGGCAGCTTGCATGCAAGTTTGACTAACTACTTTGAAATTTTGGTTTGCAAAAAAGTTTCTGAAATCGATCTTGGATTGCATTTTCCATTATTTTGAGGGCTTAAAATGATGTTTTGGTGGTTTTTTGAAAAAATGATTTGTCAAAGTCGAGTTTTAATAGGCAGCTTGTATACAAGTTTGACTAATTACTTTGAAATTTTGGTTTGCAAAAAAGTTTCTTTAATCGATCTTGGATTGCATTTTCCATTATTTTGAGGGCTTAAAATGATGTTTTGGTGGTTCTCTGAAAAAAATTATTTGTCAAAGTCGAGTTTTAATAGGCAGCTTGCATACAAGTTTGACTAACTACTTTGAAATTTTGGTTTGCAAAAAAGTTTCTGAAATCGATCTTGGATTGCATTTTCCATTATTTTGGGGGCTTAAAATGATGTTTTGGTGGTTCTCTGAAAACAATTATTTGTCAAAGTCGAGTTTTAATAGGCAGCTTGCATGCAAGTTTGACTAACTACTTTGAAATTTTGGTTTGCAAAAAAGTTTCTGAAATCGATCTTGGATTGCATTTTCCATTATTTTGAGGGCTTAAAATGATGTTTTGGTGGTTTTTTGAAAAAATGATTTGTCAAAGTCGAGTTTTAATAGGCAGCTTGCATGCAAGTTTGACTAACTACTTTGAAATTTTGGTTTGCAAAAAAGTTTCTGAAATCGATCTTGGATTGCATTTTCCATTATTTTGAGGGCTTAAAATGATGTTTTGGTGGTTTTTTGAAAAAATGATTTGTCAAAGTCGAGTTTTAATAGGCAGCTTGTATACAAGTTTGACTAATTACTTTGAAATTTTGGTTTGCAAAAAAGTTTCTGAAATCGATCTTGGATTGCATTTTCCATTATTTTGGGGGCTTAAAATGATGTTTTGGTGGTTCTCTGAAAAAAATTATTTGTCAAAGTCGAGTTTTAATAGGCAGCTTGCATACAAGTTTGACTAACTACTTTGAAATTTTGGTTTGCAAAATAGTTTCTGAAATCGATCTTGAATTGCATTTTCCATTATTTTGAGGGCTTAAAATGATGTTTTGGTGGTTTTTTGAAAAAATGATTTGTCAAAGTCGAGTTTTAATAGGCAGCTTGTATACAAGTTTGACTAATTACTTTGAAATTTTGGTTTGCAAAAAAGTTTCTGAAATCGATCTTGGATTGCATTTTCCATTATTTTGGGGGCTTAAAATGATGTTTTGGTGGTTCTCTGAAAAAAATTATTTGTCAAAGTCGAGTTTTAATAGGCAGCTTGCATACAAGTTTGACTAACTACTTTGAAATTTTGGTTTGCGAAATAGTTTCTGAAATCGATCTTGGATTGCATTTTCCATTATTTTGGGGGCTTAAAATGATGTTTTGGTGGTTCTCTGAAAACAATTATTTGTCAAAGTCGAGTTTTAATAGGCAGCTTGCATGCAAGTTTGACTAACTACTTTGAAATTTTGGTTTGCAAAAAAGTTTCTGAAATCGATCTTGGATTGCATTTTCCATTATTTTGAGGGCTTAAAATGATGTTTTGGTGGTTTTTTGAAAAAATGATTTGTCAAAGTCGAGTTTTAATAGGCAGCTTGTATACAAGTTTGACTAATTACTTTGAAATTTTGGTTTGCAAAAAAGTTTCTGAAATCGATCTTGGATTGCATTTTCCATTATTTTGAGGGCTTAAAATGATGTTTTGGTGGTTTTTTGAAAAAATGATTTGTCAAAGTCGAGTTTTAATAGGCAGCTTGTATACAAGTTTGACTAATTACTTTGAAATTTTGGTTTGCAAAAAAGTTTCTGAAATCGATCTTGGATTGCATTTTCCATTATTTTGGGGGCTTAAAAATGATGTTTTGGTGGTTCTCTGAAAACAATTATTTGTCAAAGTCGAGTTTTAATAGGCAGCTTGCATACAAGTTTGACTAACTACTTTGAAATTTTGGTTTGCAAAATAGTTTCTGAAATCGATCTTGGATTGCATTTTCCATTATTTTGGGGGCTTAAAAATGATGTTTTGGTGGTTCTCTGAAAACAATTATTTGTCAAAGTCGAGTTTTAATAGGCAGCTTGCATGCAAGTTTGACTAACTACTTTGAAATTTTGGTTTGCAAAAAAGTTTCTGAAATCGATCTTGGATTGCATTTTCCATTATTTTGAGGGCTTAAAATGATGTTTTGGTGGTTCTCTGAAAACAATTATTTGTCAAAGTCGAGTTTTAATAGGCAGCTTGCATACAAGTTTGACTAACTACTTTGAAATTTTGGTTTGCAAAAAAGTTTCTGAAATCGATCTTGGATTGCATTTTCCATTATTTTGAGGGCTTAAAATGATGTTTTGGTGGTTTTTTGAAAAAATGATTTGTCAAAGTCGAGTTTTAATAGGCAGCATGTATACAAGTTTGACTAATTACTTTGAAATTTTGGTTTGCAAAAAAGTTTCTGAAATCGATCTTGGATTGCATTTTCCTTTATTTTGGGGGCTTAAAATGATGTTTTGGTGGTTCTCTGAAAACAATTATTTGTCAAAGTCGAGTTTTAATAGGCAGCTTGCATACAAGTTTGACTAACTACTTTGAAATTTTGGTTTGCAAAATAGTTTCTGAAATCGATCTTGGATTGCATTTTCCATTATTTTGGGGGCTTAAAATGATGTTTTGGTGGTTCTCTGAAAACAATTATTTGTCAAAGTCGAGTTTTAATAGGCAGCTTGCATGCAAGTTTGACTAATTACTTTGAAATTTTGGTTTGCAAAAAAGTTTCTGAAATCGATCTTGGATTGCATTTTCCATTATTTTGGGGGCTTAAAATGATGTTTTGGTGGTTCTCTGAAAAAAATTATTTGTCAAAGTCGAGTTTTAATAGGCAGCTTGCATACAAGTTTGACTAACTACTTTGAAATTTTGGTTTGCAAAATAGTTTCTGAAATCGATCTTGGATTGCATTTTCCATTATTTTGGGGGCTTAAAATGATGTTTTGGTGGTTCTCTGAAAAAAATTATTTGTCAAAGTCGAGTTTTAATAGGCAGCTTGCATACAAGTTTGACTAACTACTTTGAAATTTTGGTTTGCAAAATAGTTTCTGAAATCGATCTTGGATTGCATTTTCCATTATTTTGGGGGCTTAAAATGATGTTTTGGTGGTTCTCTGAAAACAATTATTTGTCAAAGTCGAGTTTTAATAGGCAGCTTGCATACAAGTTTGACTAACTACTTTGAAATTTTGGTTTGCAAAAAAGTTTCTGAAATCGATCTTGGATTGCATTTTCCATTATTTTGAGGGCTTAAAATGATGTTTTGGTGGTTTTTTGAAAAAATGATTTGTCAAAGTCGAGTTTTAATAGGCAGCTTGTATACAAGTTTGACTAATTACTTTGAAATTTTGGTTTGCAAAAAAGTTTCTGAAATCGATCTTGGATTGCATTTTCCATTATTTTGAGGGCTTAAAATGATGTTTTGGTGGTTTTTTGAAAAAATGATTTGTCAAAGTCGAGTTTTAATAGGCAGCTTGTATACAAGTTTGACTAATTACTTTGAAATTTTGGTTTGCAAAAAAGTTTCTGAAATCGATCTTGGATTGCATTTTCCATTATTTTGGGGGCTTAAAAATGATGTTTTGGTGGTTCTCTGAAAACAATTATTTGTCAAAGTCGAGTTTTAATAGGCAGCTTGCATACAAGTTTGACTAACTACTTTGAAATTTTGGTTTGCAAAATAGTTTCTGAAATCGATCTTGGATTGCATTTTCCATTATTTTGGGGGCTTAAAAATGATGTTTTGGTGGTTCTCTGAAAACAATTATTTGTCAAAGTCGAGTTTTAATAGGCAGCTTGCATGCAAGTTTGACTAACTACTTTGAAATTTTGGTTTGCAAAAAAGTTTCTGAAATCGATCTTGGATTGCATTTTCCATTATTTTGAGGGCTTAAAATGATGTTTTGGTGGTTTTTTGAAAAAATGATTTGTCAAAGTCGAGTTTTAATAGGCAGCTTGTATACAAGTTTGACTAATTACTTTGAAATTTTGGTTTGCAAAAAAGTTTCTGAAATCGATCTTGGATTGCATTTTCCATTATTTTGGGGGCTTAAAATGATGTTTTGGTGGTTCTCTGAAAAAAATTATTTGTCAAAGTCGAGTTTTAATAGGCAGCTTGCATACAAGTTTGACTAACTACTTTGAAATTTTGGTTTGCAAAAAAGTTTCTGAAATCGATCTTGGATTGCATTTTCCATTATTTTGGGGGCTTAAAATGATGTTTTGGTGGTTCTCTGAAAACAATTATTTGTCAAAGTCGAGTTTTAATAGGCAGCTTGCATGCAAGTTTGACTAACTACTTTGAAATTTTGGTTTGCAAAAAAGTTTCTGAAATCGATCTTGGATTGCATTTTCCATTATTTTGAGGGCTTAAAATGATGTTTTGGTGGTTTTTTGAAAAAATGATTTGTCAAAGTCGAGTTTTAATAGGCAGCTTGCATGCAAGTTTGACTAACTACTTTGAAATTTTGGTTTGCAAAAAAGTTTCTGAAATCGATCTTGGATTGCATTTTCCATTATTTTGAGGGCTTAAAATGATGTTTTGGTGGTTTTTTGAAAAAATGATTTGTCAAAGTCGAGTTTTAATAGGCAGCTTGTATACAAGTTTGACTAATTACTTTGAAATTTTGGTTTGCAAAAAAGTTTCTGAAATCGATCTTGGATTGCATTTTCCATTATTTTGGGGGCTTAAAATGATGTTTTGGTGGTTCTCTGAAAAAAATTATTTGTCAAAGTCGAGTTTTAATAGGCAGCTTGCATACAAGTTTGACTAACTACTTTGAAATTTTGGTTTGCAAAATAGTTTCTGAAATCGATCTTGAATTGCATTTTCCATTATTTTGAGGGCTTAAAATGATGTTTTGGTGGTTTTTTGAAAAAATGATTTGTCAAAGTCGAGTTTTAATAGGCAGCTTGTATACAAGTTTGACTAATTACTTTGAAATTTTGGTTTGCAAAAAAGTTTCTGAAATCGATCTTGGATTGCATTTTCCATTATTTTGGGGGCTTAAAATGATGTTTTGGTGGTTCTCTGAAAAAAATTATTTGTCAAAGTCGAGTTTTAATAGGCAGCTTGCATACAAGTTTGACTAACTACTTTGAAATTTTGGTTTGCGAAATAGTTTCTGAAATCGATCTTGGATTGCATTTTCCATTATTTTGGGGGCTTAAAATGATGTTTTGGTGGTTCTCTGAAAACAATTATTTGTCAAAGTCGAGTTTTAATAGGCAGCTTGCATGCAAGTTTGACTAACTACTTTGAAATTTTGGTTTGCAAAAAAGTTTCTGAAATCGATCTTGGATTGCATTTTCCATTATTTTGAGGGCTTAAAATGATGTTTTGGTGGTTTTTTGAAAAAATGATTTGTCAAAGTCGAGTTTTAATAGGCAGCTTGTATACAAGTTTGACTAATTACTTTGAAATTTTGGTTTGCAAAAAAGTTTCTGAAATCGATCTTGGATTGCATTTTCCATTATTTTGGGGGCTTAAAATGATGTTTTGGTGGTTCTCTGAAAACAATTATTTGTCAAAGTCGAGTTTTAATAGGCAGCTTGCATGCAAGTTTGACTAATTACTTTGAAATTTTGGTTTGCAAAAAAGTTTCTGAAATCGATCTTGGATTGCATTTTCCATTATTTTGGGGGCTTAAAATGATGTTTTGGTGGTTCTCTGAAAAAATGATTTGCCAAAGTCGAGTTTTAATATGCAGCTTGCATGCAAGTTTGACTAGTAACTTTGAAATTTTGGTTTGCAAAATAGTTTCTTTAATCGATCTTGGATTGCATTTTTCATTATTTTGGGGGCTTAAAATGATGTTTTGGTGGTTCTCTGAAAACAATTATTTGTCAAAGTCGAGTTTTAATAGGCAGCTTGCATGCAAGTTTGACTAACTACTTTGAAATTTTGGTTTGCAAAAAAGTTTCTGAAATCGATCTTGGATTGCATTTTCCATTATTTTGAGGGCTTAAAATGATGTTTTGGTGGTTTTTTGAAAAAATGATTTGTCAAAGTCGAGTTTTAATAGGCAGCTTGTATACAAGTTTGACTAATTACTTTGAAATTTTGGTTTGCAAAAAAGTTTCTGAAATCGATCTTGGATTGCATTTTCCATTATTTTGGGGGCTTAAAATGATGTTTTGGTGGTTCTCTGAAAACAATTATTTGTCAAAGTCGAGTTTTAATAGGCAGCTTGCATGCAAGTTTGACTAACTACTTTGAAATTTTGGTTTGCAAAAAAGTTTCTGAAATCGATCTTGGATTGCATTTTCCATTATTTTGAGGGCTTAAAATGATGTTTTGGTGGTTTTTTGAAAAAATGATTTGTCAAAGTCGAGTTTTAATAGGCAGATTGTATACAAGTTTGACTAATTACTTTGAAATTTTGGTTTGCAAAAAAGTTTCTGAAATCGATCTTGGATTGCATTTTCCATTATTTTGGGGGCTTAAAATGATGTTTTGGTGGTTCTCTGAAAACAATTATTTGTCAAAGTCGAGTTTTAATAGGCAGCTTGCATGCAAGTTTGACTAACTACTTTGAAATTTTGGTTTGCAAAAAAGTTTCTGAAATCGATCTTGGATTGCATTTTCCATTATTTTGAGGGCTTAAAATGATGTTTTGGTGGTTTTTTGAAAAAATGATTTGTCAAAGTCGAGTTTTAATAGGCAGCTTGTATACAAGTTTGACTAATTACTTTGAAATTTTGGTTTGCAAAAAAGTTTCTTTAATCGATCTTGGATTGCATTTTCCATTATTTTGAGGGCTTAAAATGATGTTTTGGTGGTTCTCTGAAAAAAATTATTTGTCAAAGTCGAGTTTTAATATGCAGCTTGCACGCAAGTTTGACTAGTAACTTTGAAATTTTGGTTTGCAAAATAGTTTCTGAAATCGATCTTGGATTGCATTTTCCATTATTTTGGGGGCTTAAAATGATGTTTTGGTGGCTCTCTGAAAACAATTATTTGTCAAAGTCGAGTTTTAATAGGCAGCTTGCATGCAAGTTTGACTAACTACTTTGAAATTTTGGTTTGCAAAAAAGTTTCTGAAATCGATCTTGGATTGCATTTTCCATTATTTTGGGGGCTTAAAATGATGTTTTGGTGGTTCTCTGAAAACAATTATTTGTCAAAGTCGAGTTTTAATAGGCAGCTTGCATGCAAGTTTGACTAATTACTTTGAAATTTTGGTTTGCAAAAAAGTTTCTGAAATCGATCTTGGATTGCATTTTCCATTATTTTGAGGGCTTAAAATGATGTTTTGGTGGTTCTCTGAAAACAATTATTTGTCAAAGTCGAGTTTTAATAGGCAGCTTGCATGCAAGTTTGACTAACTACTTTGAAATTTTGGTTTGCAAAAAAGTTTCTGAAATCGATCTTGGATTGCATTTTCCATTATTTTGAGGGCTTAAAATGATGTTTTGGTGGTTCTCTGAAAAAAATTATTTGTCAAAGTCGAGTTTTAATAGGCAGCTTGCATACAAGTTTGACTAACTACTTTGAAATTTTGGTTTGCAAAATAGTTTCTGAAATCGATCTTGGATTGCATTTTCCATTATTTTGGGGGCTTAAAATGATGTTTTGGTGGTTTTTTGAAAACAATTATTTGTCAAAGTCGAGTTTTAATAGGCAGCTTGCATGCAAGTTTGACTAATTACTTTGAAATTTTGGTTTGCAAAAAAGTTTCTGAAATCGATCTTGGATTGCATTTTCCATTATTTTGGGGGCTTAAAATGATGTTTTGGTGGTTCTCTTAAAACAATTATTTGTCAAAGTCGAGTTTTAATAGGCAGCTTGTATACAAGTTTGACTAATTACTTTGAAATTTTGGTTTGCAAAAAAGTTTCTGAAATCGATCTTGGATTGCATTTTCCATTATTTTGGGGGCTTAAAATGATGTTTTGGTGGTTCTCTGAAAACAATTATTTGTCAAAGTCGAGTTTTAATAGGCAGCTTGCATGCAAGTTTGACTAACTACTTTGAAATTTTGGTTTGCAAAAAAGTTTCTGAAATCGATCTTGGATTGCATTTTCCATTATTGGGGGCTTAAAATGATGTTTTGGTGGTTCTCTGAAAACAATTATTTGTCAAAGTCGAGTTTTAATAGGCAGCTTGCATACAAGTTTGACTAACTACTTTGAAATTTTGGTTTGCAAAATAGTTTCTGAAATCGATCTTGGATTGCATTTTCCATTATTTTGAGGGCTTAAAATGATGTTTTGGTGGTTCTCTGAAAACAATTATTTGTCAAAGTCGAGTTTTAATAGGCAGCTTGCATACAAGTTTGACTAACTACTTTGAAATTTTGGTTTGCAAAATAGTTTCTGAAATCGATCTTGGATTGCATTTTCCATTATTTTGAGGGCTTAAAATGATGTTTTGGTGGTTCTCTGAAAACAATTATTTGTCAAAGTCGAGTTTTAATAGGCAGCTTGCATACAAGTTTGACTAACTACTTTGAAATTTTGGTTTGCAAAAAAGTTTCTGAAATCGATCTTGGATTGCATTTTCCATTATTTTGAGGGCTTAAAATGATGTTTTGGTGGTTTTTTGAAAAAATGATTTGTCAAAGTCGAGTTTTAATAGGCAGCTTGTATACAAGTTTGACTAATTACTTTGAAATTTTGGTTTGCAAAAAAGTTTCTGAAATCGATCTTGGATTGCATTTTCCATTATTTTGAGGGCTTAAAATGATGTTTTGGTGGTTTTTTGAAAAAATGATTTGTCAAAGTCGAGTTTTAATAGGCAGCTTGTATACAAGTTTGACTAATTACTTTGAAATTTTGGTTTGCAAAAAAGTTTCTGAAATCGATATTGGATTGCATTTTCCATTATTTTGGGGGCTTAAAATGATGTTTTGGTGGTTCTCTGAAAAAAATTATTTGTCAAAGTCGAGTTTTAATAGGCAGCTTGCATACAAGTTTGACTAACTACTTTGAAATTTTGGTTTGCAAAATAGTTTCTGAAATCGATCTTGGATTGCATTTTCCATTATTTTGGGGGCTTAAAATGATGTTTTGGTGGTTCTCTGAAAAAAATTATTTGTCAAAGTCGAGTTTTAATAGGCAGCTTGCATACAAGTTTGACTAACTACTTTGAAATTTTGGTTTGCAAAATAGTTTCTGAAATCGATCTTGGATTGCATTTTCCATTATTTTGGGGGCTTAAAATGATGTTTTGGTGGTTCTCTGAAAACAATTATTTGTCAAAGTCGAGTTTTAATAGGCAGCTTGCATACAAGTTTGACTAACTACTTTGAAATTTTGGTTTGCAAAATAGTTTCTGAAATCGATCTTGGATTGCATTTTCCATTATTTTGGGGGCTTAAAATGATGTTTTGGTGGTTCTCTGAAAAAAATTATTTGTCAAAGTCGAGTTTTAATAGGCAGCTTGTATACAAGTTTGACTAATTACTTTGAAATTTTGGTTTGCAAAAAAGTTTCTGAAATCGATATTGGATTGCATTTTCCATTATTTTGGGGGCTTAAAATGATGTTTTGGTGGTTCTCTGAAAAAAATTATTTGTCAAAGTCGAGTTTTAATAGGCAGCTTGCATACAAGTTTGACTAACTACTTTGAAATTTTGGTTTGCAAAATAGTTTCTGAAATCGATCTTGGATTGCATTTTCCATTATTTTGGGGGCTTAAAATGATGTTTTGGTGGTTCTCTGAAAAAAATTATTTGTCAAAGTCGAGTTTTAATAGGCAGCTTGCATACAAGTTTGACTAACTACTTTGAAATTTTGGTTTGCAAAATAGTTTCTGAAATCGATCTTGGATTGCATTTTCCATTATTTTGAGGGCTTAAAATGATGTTTTGGTGGTTTTTTGAAAAAATGATTTGTCAAAGTCGAGTTTTAATAGGCAGCTTGTATACAAGTTTGACTAATTACTTTGAAATTTTGGTTTGCAAAAAAGTTTCTGAAATCGATATTGGATTGCATTTTCCATTATTTTGGGGGCTTAAAATGATGTTTTGGTGGTTCTCTGAAAAAAATTATTTGTCAAAGTCGAGTTTTAATAGGCAGCTTGCATACAAGTTTGACTAACTACTTTGAAATTTTGGTTTGCAAAATAGTTTCTGAAATCGATCTTGGATTGCATTTTCCATTATTTTGGGGGCTTAAAATGATGTTTTGGTGGTTCTCTGAAAAAAATTATTTGTCAAAGTCGAGTTTTAATAGGCAGCTTGTATACAAGTTTGACTAATTACTTTGAAATTTTGGTTTGCAAAAAAGTTTCTGAAATCGATCTTGGATTGCATTTTCCATTATTTTGAGGGCTTAAAATGATGTTTTGGTGGTTTTTTGAAAAAATGATTTGTCAAAGTCGAGTTTTAATAGGCAGCTTGTATACAAGTTTGACTAATTACTTTGAAATTTTGGTTTGCAAAAAAGTTTCTGAAATCGATATTGGATTGCATTTTCCATTATTTTGGGGGCTTAAAATGATGTTTTGGTGGTTCTCTGAAAAAAATTATTTGTCAAAGTCGAGTTTTAATAGGCAGCTTGTATACAAGTTTGACTAATTACTTTGAAATTTTGGTTTGCAAAAAAGTTTCTGAAATCGATATTGGATTGCATTTTCCATTATTTTGGGGGCTTAAAATGATGTTTTGGTGGTTCTCTGAAAAAAATTATTTGTCAAAGTCGAGTTTTAATAGGCAGCTTGCATACAAGTTTGACTAACTACTTTGAAATTTTGGTTTGCAAAATAGTTTCTGAAATCGATCTTGGATTGCATTTTCCATTATTTTGGGGGCTTAAAATGATGTTTTGGTGGTTCTCTGAAAAAAATTATTTGTCAAAGTCGAGTTTTAATAGGCAGCTTGCATACAAGTTTGACTAACTACTTTGAAATTTTGGTTTGCAAAATAGTTTCTGAAATCGATCTTGGATTGCATTTTCCATTATTTTGAGGGCTTAAAATGATGTTTTGGTGGTTCTCTGAAAACAATTATTTGTCAAAGTCGAGTTTTAATAGGCAGCTTGCATACAAGTTTGACTAACTACTTTGAAATTTTGGTTTGCAAAAAAGTTTCTGAAATCGATCTTGGATTGCATTTTCCATTATTTTGAGGGCTTAAAATGATGTTTTGGTGGTTTTTTGAAAAAATGATTTGTCAAAGTCGAGTTTTAATAGGCAGCTTGTATACAAGTTTGACTAATTACTTTGAAATTTTGGTTTGCAAAAAAGTTTCTGAAATCGATATTGGATTGCATTTTCCATTATTTTGGGGGCTTAAAATGATGTTTTGGTGGTTCTCTGAAAAAAATTATTTGTCAAAGTCGAGTTTTAATAGGCAGCTTGCATACAAGTTTGACTAACTACTTTGAAATTTTGGTTTGCAAAATAGTTTCTGAAATCGATCTTGGATTGCATTTTCCATTATTTTGGGGGCTTAAAATGATGTTTTGGTGGTTCTCTGAAAACAATTATTTGTCAAAGTCGAGTTTTAATAGGCAGCTTGTATACAAGTTTGACTAATTACTTTGAAATTTTGGTTTGCAAAAAAGTTTCTGAAATCGATATTGGATTGCATTTTCCATTATTTTGGGGGCTTAAAATGATGTTTTGGTGGTTTTTTGAAAAAATGATTTGTCAAAGTCGAGTTTTAATAGGCAGCTTGTATACAAGTTTGACTAATTACTTTGAAATTTTGGTTTGCAAAAAAGTTTCTGAAATCGATATTGGATTGCATTTTCCATTATTTTGGGGGCTTAAAATGATGTTTTGGTGGTTCTCTGAAAAAAATTATTTGTCAAAGTCGAGTTTTAATAGGCAGCTTGCATACAAGTTTGACTAACTACTTTGAAATTTTGGTTTGCAAAATAGTTTCTGAAATCGATCTTGGATTGCATTTTCCATTATTTTGGGGGCTTAAAATGATGTTTTGGTGGTTCTCTGAAAACAATTATTTGTCAAAGTCGAGTTTTAATAGGCAGCTTGCATGCAAGTTTGACTAACTACTTTGAAATTTTGGTTTGCAAAAAAGTTTCTGAAATCGATCTTGGATTGCATTTTCCATTATTTTGAGGGCTTAAAATGATGTTTTGGTGGTTCTCTGAAAACAATTATTTGTCAAAGTCGAGTTTTAATAGGCAGCTTGCATACAAGTTTGACTAACTACTTTGAAATTTTGGTTTGCAAAAAAGTTTCTGAAATCGATCTTGGATTGCATTTTCCATTATTTTGAGGGCTTAAAATGATGTTTTGGTGGTTTTTTGAAAAAATGATTTGTCAAAGTCGAGTTTTAATAGGCAGCTTGTATACAAGTTTGACTAATTACTTTGAAATTTTGGTTTGCAAAAAAGTTTCTGAAATCGATCTTGGATTGCATTTTCCATTATTTTGAGGGCTTAAAATGATGTTTTGGTGGTTTTTTGAAAAAATGATTTGTCAAAGTCGAGTTTTAATAGGCAGCTTGTATACAAGTTTGACTAATTACTTTGAAATTTTGGTTTGCAAAAAAGTTTCTGAAATCGATATTGGATTGCATTTTCCATTATTTTGGGGGCTTAAAATGATGTTTTGGTGGTTCTCTGAAAAAAATTATTTGTCAAAGTCGAGTTTTAATAGGCAGCTTGCATACAAGTTTGACTAACTACTTTGAAATTTTGGTTTGCAAAATAGTTTCTGAAATCGATCTTGGATTGCATTTTCCATTATTTTGGGGGCTTAAAATGATGTTTTGGTGGTTCTCTGAAAACAATTATTTGTCAAAGTCGAGTTTTAATAGGCAGCTTGCATGCAAGTTTGACTAACTACTTTGAAATTTTGGTTTGCAAAAAAGTTTCTGAAATCGATCTTGGATTGCATTTTCCATTATTTTGAGGGCTTAAAATGATGTTTTGGTGGTTTTTTGAAAAAATGATTTGTCAAAGTCGAGTTTTAATAGGCAGCTTGCATGCAAGTTTGACTAACTACTTTGAAATTTTGGTTTGCAAAAAAGTTTCTGAAATCGATCTTGGATTGCATTTTCCATTATTTTGGGGGCTTAAAATGATGTTTTGGTGGTTTTTTGAAAAAATGATTTGTCAAAGTCGAGTTTTAATAGGCAGCTTGTATACAAGTTTGACTAATTTCTTTGAAATTTTGGTTTGCAAAAAAGTTTCTGAAATCGATATTGGATTGCATTTTCCATTATTTTGGGGGCTTAAAATGATGTTTTGGTGGTTCTCTGAAAAAAATTATTTGTCAAAGTCGAGTTTTAATAGGCAGCTTGCATACAAGTTTGACTAACTACTTTGAAATTTTGGTTTGCAAAATAGTTTCTGAAATCGATCTTGGATTGCATTTTCCATTATTTTGGGGGCTTAAAATGATGTTTTGGTGGTTCTCTGAAAACAATTATTTGTCAAAGTCGAGTTTTAATAGGCAGCTTGCATGCAAGTTTGACTAACTACTTTGAAATTTTGGTTTGCAAAAAAGTTTCTGAAATCGATCTTGGATTGCATTTTCCATTATTTTGAGGGCTTAAAATGATGTTTTGGTGGTTCTCTGAAAACAATTATTTGTCAAAGTCGAGTTTTAATAGGCAGCTTGCATACAAGTTTGACTAACTACTTTGAAATTTTGGTTTGCAAAAAAGTTTCTGAAATCGATCTTGGATTGCATTTTCCATTATTTTGAGGGCTTAAAATGATGTTTTGGTGGTTTTTTGAAAAAATGATTTGTCAAAGTCGAGTTTTAATAGGCAGCTTGTATACAAGTTTGACTAATTACTTTGAAATTTTGGTTTGCAAAAAAGTTTCTGAAATCGATCTTGGATTGCATTTTCCTTTATTTTGGGGGCTTAAAATGATGTTTTGGTGGTTCTCTGAAAACAATTATTTGTCAAAGTCGAGTTTTAATAGGCAGCTTGCATACAAGTTTGACTAACTACTTTGAAATTTTGGTTTGCAAAATAGTTTCTGAAATCGATCTTGGATTGCATTTTCCATTATTTTGGGGGCTTAAAATGATGTTTTGGTGGTTCTCTGAAAACAATTATTTGTCAAAGTCGAGTTTTAATAGGCAGCTTGCATGCAAGTTTGACTAACTACTTTGAAATTTTGGTTTGCAAAAAAGTTTCTGAAATCGATCTTGGATTGCATTTTCCATTATTTTGAGGGCTTAAAATGATGTTTTGGTGGTTTTTTGAAAAAATGATTTGTCAAAGTCGAGTTTTAATAGGCAGCTTGTATACAAGTTTGACTAATTACTTTGAAATTTTGGTTTGCAAAAAAGTTTCTGAAATCGATCTTGGATTGCATTTTCCATTATTTTGGGGGCTTAAAATGATGTTTTGGTGGTTCTCTGAAAAAAATTATTTGTCAAAGTCGAGTTTTAATAGGCAGCTTGCATACAAGTTTGACTAACTACTTTGAAATTTTGGTTTGCAAAATAGTTTCTGAAATCGATCTTGGATTGCATTTTCCATTATTTTGGGGGCTTAAAATGATGTTTTGGTGGTTCTCTGAAAACAATTATTTGTCAAAGTCGAGTTTTAATAGGCAGCTTGCATGCAAGTTTGACTAACTACTTTGAAATTTTGGTTTGCAAAAAAGTTTCTGAAATCGATCTTGGATTGCATTTTCCATTATTTTGAGGGCTTAAAATGATGTTTTGGTGGTTTTTTGAAAAAAAGATTTGTCAAAGTCGAGTTTTAATAGGCAGCTTGTATACAAGTTTGACTAATTACTTTGAAATTTTGGTTTGCAAAAAAGTTTCTGAAATCGATCTTGGATTGCATTTTCCATTATTTTGGGGGCTTAAAATGATGTTTTGGTGGTTCTCTGAAAAAAAATATTTGTCAAAGTCGAGTTTTAATAGGCAGCTTGCATACAAGTTTGACTAATTACTTTGAAATTTTGGTTTGCAAAATAGTTTCTGAAATCGATCTTGGATTGCATTTTTCATTTTTTTGGGGGCTTAAAATGATGTTTTGGTGGTTCTCTGAAAAAATGATTTGCCAAAGTCGAGTTTTAATATGCAGCTTGCATGCAAGTTTGACTAGTAACTTTGAAATTTTGGTTTGCAAAATAGTTTCTGAAATCGATCTTGGATTGCATTTTTCATTATTTTGGAGGCTTAAAATGATGTTTTGGTGGTTCTCTGAAAAAATGATTTGCCAAAGTCGAGTTTTAATATGCAGCTTGCATGCAAGTTTGACTAGTAACTTTGAAATTTTGGTTTGCAAAATAGTTTCTGAAATCGATCTTGGATTGCATTTTTCATTTTTTTGGGGGCTTAAAATGATGTTTTGGTGGTTCTCTGAAAAAATGATTTGCCAAAGTCGAGTTTTAATATGCAGCTTGCATGCAAGTTTGACTAGTTACAATGAAATTTTGCTTTGCAAAATAGTTTATGAAATCGATCTTGGATTGCATTTTTCATTATTTTGGGGGCTTAAAATGATGTTTTGGTGGTTCTCTGAAAAAATGATTTGCCAAAGTCGAGTTTTAATATGCAGCTTGCATGCAAGTTTGACTAGTAACTTTGAAATTTTGGTTTGCAGAAAAGTTTCAGAAATCGGTCTTGGATTGCATTTTTCATTATTTTGGAGGCTTAAAATGATGTTTTGGTGGTTCTCTGAAAAAATGATTTGCCAAAGTCGAGTTTTAATATGCAGCTTGCATGCAAGTTTGACTAGTAACTTTGAAATTTTGGTTTGCAAAATAGTTTCTGAAATCGATCTTGGATTGCATTTTTCATTTTTTTGGGGGCTTAAAATGATGTTTTGGTGGTTCTCTGAAAAAATGATTTGCCAAAGTCGAGTTTTAATATGCAGCTTGCATGCAAGTTTGACTAGTAACTTTGAAATTTTGGTTTGCAAAATAGTTTCTGAAATCGATCTTGGATTGCATTTTTCATTTTTTTGGGGGCTTAAAATGATGTTTTGGTGGTTCTCTGAAAAAATGATTTGCCAAAGTCGAGTTTTAATATGCAGCTTGCATGCAAGTTTGACTAGTTACAATGAAATTTTGCTTTGCAAAATAGTTTCTGAAATCGATCTTGGATTGCATTTTTCATTATTTTGGGGGCTTAAAATGATGTTTTGGTGGTTCTCTGAAAAAATGATTTGCCAAAGTCGAGTTTTAATATGCAGCTTGCATGCAAGTTTGACTAGTAACTTTGAAATTTTGGTTTGCAGAAAAGTTTCAGAAATCGGTCTTGGATTGCATTTTTCATTATTTTGGAGGCTTAAAATGATGTTTTGGTGGTTCTCTGAAAAAATGATTTGCCAAAGTCGAGTTTTAATATGCAGCTTGCATGCAAGTTTGACTAGTTACAATGAAATTTTGCTTTGCAAAATAGTTTATGAAATCGATCTTGGATTGCATTTTTCATTATTTTGGGGGCTTAAAATGATGTTTTGGTGGTTCTCTGAAAAAATGATTTGTCAAAGTCAAGTTTTAATATGCAGCTTGCATACAAGTTTGACTAGTAACTTTGAAATTTTGGTTTGCAAAATAGTTTCTGAAATCGATCTTGGATTGCATTTTTCATTATTTTGGGGGCTTAAAATGATGTTTTGGTGGTTCTCTGAAAAAATGATTTGTCAAAGTCAAGTTTTAATATGCAGCTTGCATGCAAGTTTGACTAGTTACAATGAAATTTTGGTTTGCAGAAAAGTTTCAGAAATCGGTCTTGGATTGCATTTTTCATTATTTTGGGGGCTTAAAATGATGTTTTGGTGGTTCTCTGAAAAAATGATTTGCCAAAGTCGAGTTTTAATATGCAGCTTGCATGCAAGTTTGACTAGTAACTTTGAAATTTTGGTTTGCAAAATAGTTTCTGAAATCGATCTTGGATTGCATTTTTCATTATTTTGGAGGCTTAAAATGATGTTTTGGTGGTTCTCTGAAAAAATGATTTGCCAAAGTCAAGTTTTAATATGCAGCTTGCATGCAAGTTTGACTAGTAACTTTGAAATTTTGGTTTGCAAAATAGTTTCTTTAATCGATCTTGGATTGCATTTTTCATTATTTTGGGGGCTTTTAATGATGTTTTGGTGGTTCTCTGAAAAAATGATTTGCCAAAGTCGAGTTTTAATATGCAGCTTGCATGCAAGTTTGACTAGTAACTTTGAAATTTTGGTTTGCAAAATAGTTTCAGAAATCGATCTTGGATTGCATTTTTCATTTTTTTGGGGGCTTAAAATGATGTTTTGGTGGTTCTCTGAAAAAATGATTTGCCAAAGTCGAGTTTTAATATGCAGCTTGCATGCAAGTTTGACTAGTTACAATGAAATTTTGCTTTGCAAAATAGTTTATGAAATCGATCTTGGATTGCATTTTTCATTATTTTGGGGGCTTAAAATGATGTTTTGGTGGTTCTCTGAAAAAATGATTTGTCAAAGTCAAGTTTTAATATGCAGCTTGCATACAAGTTTGACTAGTAACTTTGAAATTTTGGTTTGCAAAATAGTTTCTGAAATCGATCTTGGATTGCATTTTTCATTATTTTGGGGGCTTAAAATGATGTTTTGGTGGTTCTCTGAAAAAATGATTTGTCAAAGTCAAGTTTTAATATGCAGCTTGCATGCAAGTTTGACTAGTTACAATGAAATTTTGGTTTGCAGAAAAGTTTCAGAAATCGGTCTTGGATTGCATTTTTCATTATTTTGGGGGCTTAAAATGATGTTTTGGTGGTTCTCTGAAAAAATGATTTGCCAAAGTCGAGTTTTAATATGCAGCTTGCATGCAAGTTTGACTAGTAACTTTGAAATTTTGGTTTGCAAAATAGTTTCTGAAATCGATCTTGGATTGCATTTTTCATTATTTTGGAGGCTTAAAATGATGTTTTGGTGGTTCTCTGAAAAAATGATTTGCCAAAGTCAAGTTTTAATATGCAGCTTGCATGCAAGTTTGACTAGTAACTTTGAAATTTTGGTTTGCAAAATAGTTTCTTTAATCGATCTTGGATTGCATTTTTCATTATTTTGGGGGCTTAAAATGATGTTTTGGTGGTTCTCTGAAAAAATGATTTGTCAAAGTCAAGTTTTAATATGCAGCTTGCATGCAAGTTTGACTAGTAACTTTGAAATTTTGGTTTGCAAAATAGTTTCTTTAATCGATCTTGGATTGCATTTTTCATTATTTTGGGGGCTTAAAATGATGTTTTGGTGGTTCTCTGAAAAAATGATTTGTCAAAGTCAAGTTTTAATATGCAGCTTGCATACAAGTTTGACTAGTAACTTTGAAATTTTGGTTTGCAAAATAGTTTCAGAAATCGATCTTGGATTGCATTTTTCATTATTTTGGGGGCTTAAAATGATGTTTTGGTGGTTCTCTGAAAAAATGATTTGCCAAAGTCGAGTTTTAATATGCAGCTTGCATGCAAGTTTGACTAGTAACTTTGAAATTTTGGTTTGCAAAATAGTTTCTGAAATCGATCTTGGATTGCATTTTTCATTATTTTGGAGGCTTAAAATGATGTTTTGGTGGTTCTCTGAAAAAATGATTTGCCAAAGTCGAGTTTTAATATGCAGCTTGCATGCAAGTTTGACTAGTAACTTTGAAATTTTGGTTTGCAAAATAGTTTCTGAAATCGATCTTGGATTGCATTTTTCATTTTTTTGGGGGCTTAAAATGATGTTTTGGTGGTTCTCTGAAAAAATGATTTGCCAAAGTCGAGTTTTAATATGCAGCTTGCATGCAAGTTTGACTAGTAACTTTGAAATTTTGGTTTGCAGAAAAGTTTCAGAAATCGGTCTTGGATTGCATTTTTCATTATTTTGGAGGCTTAAAATGATGTTTTGGTGGTTCTCTGAAAAAATGATTTGCCAAAGTCGAGTTTTAATATGCAGCTTGCATGCAAGTTTGACTAGTAACTTTGAAATTTTGGTTTGCAAAATAGTTTCTGAAATCGATCTTGGATTGCATTTTTCATTTTTTTGGGGGCTTAAAATGATGTTTTGGTGGTTCTCTGAAAAAATGATTTGCCAAAGTCGAGTTTTAATATGCAGCTTGCATGCAAGTTTGACTAGTTACAATGAAATTTTGCTTTGCAAAATAGTTTCTGAAATCGATCTTGGATTGCATTTTTCATTATTTTGGGGGCTTAAAATGATGTTTTGGTGGTTCTCTGAAAAAATGATTTGCCAAAGTCGAGTTTTAATATGCAGCTTGCATGCAAGTTTGACTAGTAACTTTGAAATTTTGGTTTGCAAAATAGTTTCTGAAATCGATCTTGGATTGCATTTTTCATTTTTTTGGGGGCTTAAAATGATGTTTTGGTGGTTCTCTGAAAAAATGATTTGCCAAAGTCGAGTTTTAATATGCAGCTTGCATGCAAGTTTGACTAGTTACAATGAAATTTTGCTTTGCAAAATAGTTTCTGAAATCGATCTTGGATTGCATTTTTCATTATTTTGGGGGCTTAAAATGATGTTTTGGTGGTTCTCTGAAAAAATGATTTGCCAAAGTCGAGTTTTAATATGCAGCTTGCATGCAAGTTTGACTAGTAACTTTGAAATTTTGCTTTGCAAAATAGTTTCTGAAATCGATCTTGGATTGCATTTTTCATTATTTTGGGGGCTTAAAATGATGTTTTGGTGGTTCTCTGAAAAAATGATTTGCCAAAGTCGAGTTTTAATATGCAGCTTGCATGCAAGTTTGACTAGTAACTTTGAAATTTTGGTTTGCAAAATAGTTTCTGAAATCGATCTTGGATTGCATTTTTCATTATTTTGGAGGCTTAAAATGATGTTTTGGTGGTTCTCTGAAAAAATGATTTGCCAAAGTCAAGTTTTAATATGCAGCTTGCATGCAAGTTTGACTAGTAACTTTGAAATTTTGGTTTGCAAAATAGTTTCTTTAATCGATCTTGGATTGCATTTTTCATTATTTTGGGGGCTTAAAATGATGTTTTGGTGGTTCTCTGAAAAAATGATTTGTCAAAGTCAAGTTTTAATATGCAGCTTGCATGCAAGTTTGACTAGTTACAATGAAATTTTGGTTTGCAGAAAAGTTTCAGAAATCGGTCTTGGATTGCATTTTTCATTATTTTGGGGGCTTAAAATGATGTTTTGGTGGTTCTCTGAAAAAATGATTTGCCAAAGTCGAGTTTTAATATGCAGCTTGCATGCAAGTTTGACTAGTAACTTTGAAATTTTGGTTTGCAAAATAGTTTCTGAAATTGATCTTGGATTGCATTTTTCATTATTTTGGAGGCTTAAAATGATGTTTTGGTGGTTCTCTGAAAAAATGATTTGCCAAAGTCGAGTTTTAATATGCAGCTTGCATGCAAGTTTGACTAGTAACTTTGAAATTTTGGTTTGCAAAATAGTTTCTGAAATCGATCTTGGATTGCATTTTTCATTTTTTTGGGGGCTTAAAATGATGTTTTGGTGGTTCTCTGAAAAAATGATTTGTCAAAGTCAAGTTTTAATATGCAGCTTGCATGCAAGTTTGACTAGTTACAATGAAATTTTGGTTTGCAGAAAAGTTTCAGAAATCGGTCTTGGATTGCATTTTTCATTATTTTGGGGGCTTAAAATGATGTTTTGGTGGTTCTCTGAAAAAATGATTTGCCAAAGTCGAGTTTTAATATGCAGCTTGCATGCAAGTTTGACTAGTAACTTTGAAATTTTGCTTTGCAAAATAGTTTCTGAAATCGATCTTGGATTGCATTTTTCATTATTTTGGGGGCTTAAAATGATGTTTTGGTGGTTCTCTGAAAAAATGATTTGTCAAAGTCAAGTTTTAATATGCAGCTTGCATGCAAGTTTGACTTGTTACAATGAAATTTTGGTTTGCAGAAAAGTTTCAGAAATCGGTCTTGGATTGCATTTTTCATTATTTTGGGGGCTTAAAATGATGTTTTGGTGGTTCTCTGAACAAATGATTTGTCAAAGTCAAGTTTTAATAGGCAACTTGCATACAAGTTTGACTAGTAACTTTGAAATTTTGGTTTGCAAAATAGTTTCTGAAATCGATCTTGGATTGCATTTTTCATTATTTTGGGGGCTTAAAATGATGTTTTGGTGGTTCTCTGAAAAAATGATTTGTCAAAGTCGAGTTTTAAAAGGCAACTTGCATACAAGTTTGACTAGTGACAATGCAATTTTGGTTTGCCAAAAAGTTTCCGAAATCGATTTTGGATTCCACTTTTCATTATTTTGGGGGCTTAAAAATGATGGTTTGGTTGGTCTCTGAAAAAATGATTTGCCAAAGTCGAGTTTTAATATGCAGCTTGCATGCAAGTTTGACTAGTAACTTTGAAATTTTGGTTTGCAAAATAGTTTATGAAATCGATCTTGGATTGCATTTTTCATTATTTTGGGGGCTTAAAAATGATGTTTTGGTTTTTCTTTAAAAAAATGATTTGTCAAAGTCGAGTTTTAAAAGGCAACTTGCATACAAGTTTGACTAGTTACTTTGAAATTTTGGTTTGCCAAAAAGTTTCCGAAATCGATTTTGGATTCCACTTTTCATTATTTTGGGGGCTTAAAAATGATGGTTTGGTTGGTCTCTGAAAAAATGATTTGCCAAAGTCAAGTTTTAATAGGCAACTTGCATACAAGTTTGACTAGTAACTTTGAAATTTTGGTTTGCAAAATAGTTTATGAAATCGATCTTGGATTGCATTTTTCATTATTTTGGGGGCTTAAAAATGATGTTTTGGTTTTTCTTTAAAAAAATGATTTGTCAAAGTCGAGTTTTAAAAGGCAACTTGCATACAAGTTTGACTAGTTACTTTGAAATTTTGGTTTGCAAAATAGTTTCTGAAATCGATCTTGGATTGCATTTTTCATTATTTTGGGGGCTTAAAATGATGTTTTGGTGGTTCTCTGAAAAAATGATTTGCCAAAGTCGAGTTTTAATATGCAGCTTGCATGCAAGTTTGACTAGTAACTTTGAAATTTTGCTTTGCAAAATAGTTTATGAAATCGATCTTGGATTGCATTTTTCATTATTTTGGGGGCTTAAAATGATGTTTTGGTGGTTCTCTGAACAAATGATTTGTCAAAGTCAAGTTTTAATAGGCAACTTGCATACAAGTTTGACTAATGACTTTGAAATTTTGGTTTGCAAAACAGTTTCTTTAATCGATCTTGGATTGCATTTTTCATTATTTTGGGGGCTTAAAATGATGTTTTGGTGGTTCTCTGAAAAAATGATTTGTCAAAGTCAAGTTTTAATATGCAGCTTGCATGCAAGTTTGACTAGTTACAATGAAATTTTGGTTTGCAGAAAAGTTTCAGAAATCGGTCTTGGATTGCATTTTTCATTATTTTGGGGGCTTAAAATGATGTTTTGGTGGTTCTCTGAAAAAATGATTAGCCAAAGTCGAGTTTTAATATGCAGCTTGCATGCAAGTTTGACTAGTAACTTTGAAATTTTGGTTTGCAAAATAGTTTCTGAAATCGATCTTGGATTGCATTTTTCATTATTTTGGGGGCTTAAAATGATGTTTTGGTGGTTCTCTGAAAAAATGATTTGCCAAAGTCGAGTTTTAATATGCAGCTTGCATGCAAGTTTGACTAGTAACTTTGAAATTTTGGTTTGCAAAATAGTTTCTGAAATCGATCTTGGATTGCATTTTTCATTATTTTGGGGGCTTAAAATGATGTTTTGGTGGTTCTCTGAAAAAATGATTTGCCAAAGTCGAGTTTTAATATGCAGCTTGCATGCAAGTTTGACTAGTAACTTTGAAATTTTGCTTTGCAAAATAGTTTATGAAATCGATCTTGGATTGCATTTTTCATTATTTTGGGGGCTTAAAATGATGTTTTGGTGGTTCTCTGAAAAAATGATTTGTCAAAGTCAAGTTTTAATATGCAGCTTGCATGCAAGTTTGACTAGTTACAATGAAATTTTGGTTTGCAGAAAAGTTTCAGAAATCGGTCTTGGATTGCATTTTTCATTATTTTGGGGGCTTAAAATGATGTTTTGGTGGTTCTCTGAAAAAATGATTTGCCAAAGTCGAGTTTTAATATGCAGCTTGCATGCAAGTTTGACTAGTTACAATGAAATTTTGGTTTGCAAAATAGTTTCTGAAATCGATCTTGGATTGCATTTTTCATTATTTTGGGGGCTTAAAATGATGTTTTGGTGGTTCTCTGAAAAAATGATTTGTCAAAGTCAAGTTTTAATATGCAGCTTGCATGCAAGTTTGACTAGTAACTTTGAAATTTTGGTTTGCAAAATAGTTTCTGAAATCGATCTTGGATTGCATTTTTCATTATTTTGGAGGCTTAAAATGATGTTTTGGTGGTTCTCTGAAAAAATGATTTGTCAAAGTCGAGTTTTAATATGCAGCTTGCATGCAAGTTTGATTAGTAACTTTGAAATTTTGGTTTGCAAAATAGTTTATGAAATCGATCTTGGATTGCATTTTTCATTATTTTGGAGGCTTAAAATGATGTTTTGGTGGTTCTCTGAAAAAATGATTTGTCAAAGTCAAGTTTTAATATGCAGCTTGCATGCAAGTTTGACTAGTTACAATGAAATTTTGGTTTGCAGAAAAGTTTCAGAAATCGGTCTTGGTTTGCATTTTTCATTATTTTGGGGGCTTAAAATGATGTTTTGGTGGTTCTCTGAAAAAATGATTTGCCAAAGTCGAGTTTTAATATGCAGCTTGCATGCAAGTTTGACTAGTAACTTTGAAATTTTGCTTTGCAAAATAGTTTATGAAATCGATCTTGGATTGCATTTTTCATTATTTTGGGGGCTTAAAATGATGTTTTGGTGGTTCTCTGAAAAAATGATTTGCCAAAGTCGAGTTTTAATATGCAGCTTGCATGCAAGTTTGACTAGTAACTTTGAAATTTTGGTTTGCAAAATAGTTTCTGAAATCGATCTTGGATTGCATTTTTCATTATTTTGGAGGCTTAAAATGATGTTTTGGTGGTTCTCTGAAAAAATGATTTGTCAAAGTCAAGTTTTAATATGCAGCTTGCATGCAAGTTTGACTAGTTACAATGAAATTTTGGTTTGCAGAAAAGTTTCAGAAATCGGTCTTGGATTGCATTTTTCATTATTTTGGGGGCTTAAAATGATGTTTTGGTGGTTCTCTGAAAAAATGATTTGCCAAAGTCGAGTTTTAATATGCAGCTTGCATGCAAGTTTGACTAGTAACTTTGAAATTTTGGTTTGCAAAATAGTTTCTTTAATCGATCTTGGATTGCATTTTTCATTATTTTGGGGGCTTAAAATGATGTTTTGGTGGTTCTCTGAAAAAATGATTTGCCAAAGTCGAGTTTTAATATGCAGCTTGCATGCAAGTTTGACTAGTAACTTTGAAATTTTGCTTTGCAAAATAGTTTATGAAATCGATCTTGGATTGCATTTTTCATTATTTTGGGGGCTTAAAATGATGTTTTGGTGGTTCTCTGAAAAAATGATTTGTCAAAGTCAAGTTTTAATATGCAGCTTGCATGCAAGTTTGACTAGTTACAATGAAATTTTGGTTTGCAGAAAAGTTTCAGAAATCGGTCTTGGATTGCATTTTTCATTATTTTGGGGGCTTAAAATGATGTTTTGGTGGTTCTCTGAACAAATGATTTGTCAAAGTCAAGTTTTAATAGGCAACTTGCATACAAGTTTGACTAGTAACTTTGAAATTTTGGTTTGCAAAATAGTTTCTGAAATCGATCTTGGATTGCATTTTTCATTATTTTGGGGGCTTAAAATGATGTTTTGGTGGTTCTCTGAAAAAATGATTTGTCAAAGTCAAGTTTTAATATGCAGCTTGCATGCAAGTTTGACTAGTTACAATGAAATTTTGGTTTGCAGAAAAGTTTCAGAAATCGGTCTTGGATTGCATTTTTCATTTTTTTGGGGGCTTAAAATGATGTTTTGGTGGTTCTCTGAAAAAATGATTTGCCAAAGTCGAGTTTTAATATGCAGCTTGCATGCAAGTTTGACTAGTAACTTTGAAATTTTGCTTTGCAAAATAGTTTCTGAAATCGATCTTGGATTGCATTTTTCATTATTTTGGGGGCTTAAAATGATGTTTTGGTGGTTCTCTGAAAAAATGATTTGCCAAAGTCGAGTTTTAATATGCAGCTTGCATGCAAGTTTGACTAGTTACAATGAAATTTTGGTTTGCAGAAAAGTTTCAGAAATCGGTCTTGGATTGCATTTTTCATTATTTTGGGGGCTTAAAATGATGTTTTGGTGGTTCTCTGAAAAAATGATTTGCCAAAGTCGAGTTTTAATATGCAGCTTGCATGCAAGTTTGACTAGTAACTTTGAAATTTTGCTTTGCAAAATAGTTTATGAAATCGATCTTGGATTGCATTTTTCATTATTTTGGAGGCTTAAAATGATGTTTTGGTGGTTCTCTGAAAAAATGATTTGTCAAAGTCAAGTTTTAATATGCAGCTTGCATACAAGTTTGACTAGTAACTTTGAAATTTTGGTTTGCAAAATAGTTTCTGAAATCGATCTTGGATTGCATTTTTCATTATTTTGGGGGCTTAAAATGATGTTTTGGTGGTTCTCTGAAAAAATGATTTGCCAAAGTCGAGTTTTAATATGCAGCTTGCATGCAAGTTTGACTAGTTACAATGAAATTTTGGTTTGCAGAAAAGTTTCAGAAATCGGTCTTGGATTGCATTTTTCATTATTTTGGGGGCTTAAAATGATGTTTTGGTGGTTCTCTGAAAAAATGATTTGTCAAAGTCAAGTTTTAATAGGCAACTTGCATGCAAGTTTGACTAGTAACTTTGAAATTTTGCTTTGCAAAATAGTTTATGAAATCGATCTTGGATTGCATTTTTCATTATTTTGGAGGCTTAAAATGATGTTTTGGTGGTTCTCTGAAAAAATGATTTGTCAAAGTCAAGTTTTAATATGCAGCTTGCATGCAAGTTTGACTAGTAACTTTGAAATTTTGCTTTGCAAAATAGTTTCTGAAATCGATCTTGGATTGCATTTTTCATTATTTTGGAGGCTTAAAATGATGTTTTGGTGGTTCTCTGAAAAAATGATTTGTCAAAGTCAAGTTTTAATATGCAGCTTGCATGCAAGTTTGACTAGTTACAATGAAATTTTGGTTTGCAGAAAAGTTTCAGAAATCGGTCTTGGATTGCATTTTTCATTATTTTGGGGGCTTAAAATGATGTTTTGGTGGTTCTCTGAAAAAATGATTTGTCAAAGTCAAGTTTTAATAGGCAACTTGCATGCAAGTTTGACTAGTAACTTTGAAATTTTGCTTTGCAAAATAGTTTCTGAAATCGATCTTGGATTGCATTTTTCATTATTTTGGGGGCTTAAAATGATGTTTTGGTGGTTCTCTGAAAAAATGATTTGCCAAAGTCGAGTTTTAATATGCAGCTTGCATGCAAGTTTGACTAGTAACTTTGAAATTTTGGTTTGCAGAAAAGTTTCAGAAATCGGTCTTGGATTGCATTTTTCATTATTTTGGGGGCTTAAAATGATGTTTTGGTGGTTCTCTGAAAAAATGATTTGCCAAAGTCGAGTTTTAATATGCAGCTTGCATGCAAGTTTGACTAGTAACTTTGAAATTTTGCTTTGCCAAAAAGTTTCCGAAATCGATTTTGGATTTCACTTTTCATTATTTTGGGGGCTTAAAAATGATGTTTTGGTTGGTCTTTAAAAAAATGATTTGTCAAAGTCGAGTTTTAAAAGGCAACTTGCATACAAGTTTGACTAGTTACTTTGAAATTTTGGTTTGCAAAATAGTTTCTGAAATCGATCTTGGATTGCATTTTTCATTTTTTTGGGGGCTTAAAATGATGTTTTGGTGGTTCTCTGAAAAAATGATTTGCCAAAGTCGAGTTTTAATATGCAGCTTGCATGCAAGTTTGACTAGTAACTTTGAAATTTTGCTTTGCAAAATAGTTTATGAAATCGATCTTGGATTGCATTTTTCATTATTTTGGGGGCTTAAAATGATGTTTTGGTGGTTCTCTGAAAAAATGATTTGTCAAAGTCAAGTTTTAATATGCAGCTTGCATGCAAGTTTGACTAGTTACAATGAAATTTTGGTTTGCAGAAAAGTTTCAGAAATCGGTCTTGGATTGCATTTTTCATTATTTTGGGGGCTTAAAATGATGTTTTGGTGGTTCTCTGAAAAAATGATTTGCCAAAGTCGAGTTTTAATATGCAGCTTGCATGCAAGTTTGACTAGTAACTTTGAAATTTTGCTTTGCAAAATAGTTTATGAAATCGATCTTGGATTGCATTTTTCATTATTTTGGAGGCTTAAAATGATGTTTTGGTGGTTCTCTGAAAAAATGATTTGTCAAAGTCAAGTTTTAATATGCAGCTTGCATACAAGTTTGACTAGTAACTTTGAAATTTTGGTTTGCAAAATAGTTTCTGAAATCGATCTTGGATTGCATTTTTCATTATTTTGGAGGCTTAAAATGATGTTTTGGTGGTTCTCTGAAAAAATGATTTGCCAAAGTCGAGTTTTAATATGCAGCTTGCATGCAAGTTTGACTAGTTACAATGAAATTTTGGTTTGCAAAATAGTTTCTGAAATCGATCTTGGATTGCATTTTTCATTATTTTGGGGGCTTAAAATGATGTTTTGGTGGTTCTCTGAAAAAATGATTTGTCAAAGTCAAGTTTTAATATGCAGCTTGCATACAAGTTTGACTAGTAACTTTGAAATTTTGGTTTGCAAAATAGTTTCTGAAATCGATCTTGGATTGCATTTTTCATTATTTTGGAGGCTTAAAATGATGTTTTGGTGGTTCTCTGAAAAAATGATTTGCCAAAGTCGAGTTTTAATATGCAGCTTGCATGCAAGTTTGACTAGTTACAATGAAATTTTGGTTTGCAGAAAAGTTTCAGAAATCGGTCTTGGATTGCATTTTTCATTATTTTGGGGGCTTAAAATGATGTTTTGGTGGTTCTCTGAAAAAATGATTTGCCAAAGTCGAGTTTTAATATGCAGCTTGCATGCAAGTTTGACTAGTAACTTTGAAATTTTGGTTTGCAAAATAGTTTCTGAAATCGATCTTGGATTGCATTTTTCATTTTTTTGGGGGCTTAAAATGATGTTTTGGTGGTTCTCTGAAAAAATGATTTGCCAAAGTCGAGTTTTAATATGCAGCTTGCATGCAAGTTTGACTAGTAACTTTGAAATTTTGGTTTGCAAAATAGTTTCTGAAATCGATCTTGGATTGCATTTTTCATTATTTTGGGGGCTTAAAATGATGTTTTGGTGGTTCTCTGAAAAAATGATTTGCCAAAGTCGAGTTTTAATATGCAGCTTGCATGCAAGTTTGACTAGTAACTTTGAAATTTTGGTTTGCAAAATAGTTTCTGAAATCGATCTTGGATTGCATTTTTCATTTTTTTGGGGGCTTAAAATGATGTTTTGGTGGTTCTCTGAAAAAATGATTTGCCAAAGTCGAGTTTTAATATGCAGCTTGCATGCAAGTTTGACTAGTAACTTTGAAATTTTGGTTTGCAGAAAAGTTTCAGAAATCGGTCTTGGATTGCATTTTTCATTATTTTGGGGGCTTAAAAATGATGTTTTGGTTGGTCTTTAAAAAAATGATTTGTCAAAGTCGAGTTTTAAAAGGCAACTTGCATACAAGTTTGACTAGTTACTTTGAAATTTTGGTTTGCAAAATAGTTTCTGAAATCGATCTTGGATTGCATTTTTCATTATTTTGGGGGCTTAAAATGATGTTTTGGTGGTTCTCTGAAAAAATGATTTGCCAAAGTCGAGTTTTAATATGCAGCTTGCATGCAAGTTTGACTAGTAACTTTGAAATTTTGGTTTGCAAAATAGTTTCTGAAATCGATCTTGGATTGCATTTTTCATTTTTTTGGGGGCTTAAAATGATGTTTTGGTGGTTCTCTGAAAAAAATGATTTGCCAAAGTCGAGTTTTAATATGCAGCTTGCATGCAAGTTTGACTAGTTACAATGAAATTTTGGTTTGCAGAAAAGTTTCAGAAATCGGTCTTGGATTGCATTTTTCATTATTTTGGGGGCTTAAAATGATGTTTTGGTGGTTCTCTGAAAAAATGATTTGCCAAAGTCGAGTTTTAATATGCAGCTTGCATGCAAGTTTGACTAGTAACTTTGAAATTTTGGTTTGCAAAATAGTTTCTTTAATCGATCTTGGATTGCATTTTTCATTATTTTGGGGGCTTAAAATGATGTTTTGGTGGTTCTCTGAAAAAATGATTTGCCAAAGTCGAGTTTTAATATGCAGCTTGCATGCAAGTTTGACTAGTAACTTTGAAATTTTGGTTTGCAGAAAAGTTTCAGAAATCGGTCTTGGATTGCATTTTTCATTATTTTGGGGGCTTAAAATGATGTTTTGGTGGTTCTCTGAAAAAATGATTTGCCAAAGTCGAGTTTTAATATGCAGCTTGCACGCAAGTTTGACTAGTAACTTTGAAATTTTGGTTTGCAAAATAGTTTCTGAAATCGATCTTGGATTGCATTTTTCATTTTTTTGGGGGCTTAAAATGATGTTTTGGTGGTTCTCTGAAAAAATGATTTGCCAAAGTCGAGTTTTAATATGCAGCTTGCATGCAAGTTTGACTAGTTACAATGAAATTTTGGTTTGCAGAAAAGTTTCAGAAATCGGTCTTGGATTGCATTTTTCATTATTTTGGGGGCTTAAAATGATGTTTTGGTGGTTCTCTGAAAAAATGATTTGCCAAAGTCGAGTTTTAATATGCAGCTTGCATGCAAGTTTGACTAGTAACTTTGAAATTTTGGTTTGCAAAATAGTTTCTGAAATCGATCTTGGATTGCATTTTTCATTATTTTGGGGGCTTAAAATGATGTTTTGGTGGTTCTCTGAAAAAATGATTTGCCAAAGTCGAGTTTTAATATGCAGCTTGCACGCAAGTTTGACTAGTAACTTTGAAATTTTGGTTTGCAGAAAAGTTTCAGAAATCGGTCTTGGATTGCATTTTTCATTATTTTGGGGGCTTAAAATGATGTTTTGGTGGTTCTCTGAAAAAATGATTTGCCAAAGTCGAGTTTTAATATGCAGCTTGCATGCAAGTTTGACTAGTAACTTTGAAATTTTGGTTTGCAAAATAGTTTCTGAAATCGATCTTGGATTGCATTTTTCATTATTTTGGGGGCTTAAAATGATGTTTTGGTGGTTCTCTGAAAAAATGATTTGCCAAAGTCGAGTTTTAATATGCAGCTTGCATGCAAGTTTGACTAGTTACAATGAAATTTTGGTTTGCAGAAAAGTTTCAGAAATCGGTCTTGGATTGCATTTTTCATTATTTTGGGGGCTTAAAATGATGTTTTGGTGGTTCTCTGAAAAAATGATTTGCCAAAGTCGAGTTTTAATATGCAGCTTGCATGCAAGTTTGACTAGTTACAATGAAATTTTGGTTTGCAGAAAAGTTTCAGAAATCGGTCTTGGATTGCATTTTTCATTATTTTGGGGGCTTAAAATGATGTTTTGGTGGTTCTCTGAAAAAATGATTTGCCAAAGTCGAGTTTTAATATGCAGCTTGCATGCAAGTTTGACTAGTAACTTTGAAATTTTGGTTTGCAAAATAGTTTCTTTAATCGATCTTGGATTGCATTTTTCATTATTTTGGGGGCTTAAAATGATGTTTTGGTGGTTCTCTGAAAAAATGATTTGCCAAAGTCGAGTTTTAATATGCAGCTTGCATGCAAGTTTGACTAGTAACTTTGAAATTTTGCTTTGCAAAATAGTTTATGAAATCGATCTTGGATTGCATTTTTCATTATTTTGGGGGCTTAAAATGATGTTTTGGTGGTTCTCTGAAAAAATGATTTGTCAAAGTCAAGTTTTAATATGCAGCTTGCATGCAAGTTTGACTAGTTACAATGAAATTTTGGTTTGCAGAAAAGTTTCAGAAATCGGTCTTGGATTGCATTTTTCATTATTTTGGGGGCTTAAAATGATGTTTTGGTGGTTCTCTGAACAAATGATTTGTCAAAGTCAAGTTTTAATAGGCAACTTGCATACAAGTTTGACTAGTAACTTTGAAATTTTGGTTTGCAAAATAGTTTCTGAAATCGATCTTGGATTGCATTTTTCATTATTTTGGAGGCTTAAAATGATGTTTTGGTGGTTCTCTGAAAAAATGATTTGCCAAAGTCGAGTTTTAATATGCAGCTTGCATGCAAGTTTGACTAGTAACTTTGAAATTTTGGTTTGCAGAAAAGTTTCAGAAATCGGTCTTGGATTGCATTTTTCATTATTTTGGGGGCTTAAAATGATGTTTTGGTGGTTCTCTGAAAAAATGATTTGCCAAAGTCGAGTTTTAATATGCAGCTTGCATGCAAGTTTGACTAGTAACTTTGAAATTTTGCTTTGCAAAATAGTTTCTGAAATCGATCTTGGATTGCATTTTTCATTATTTTGGGGGCTTAAAATGATGTTTTGGTGGTTCTCTGAAAAAATGATTTGTCAAAGTCAAGTTTTAATATGCAGCTTGCATGCAAGTTTGACTAGTTACAATGAAATTTTGGTTTGCAGAAAAGTTTCAGAAATCGGTCTTGGATTGCATTTTTCATTATTTTGGGGGCTTAAAATGATGTTTTGGTGGTTCTCTGAAAAAATGATTTGCCAAAGTCGAGTTTTAATATGCAGCTTGCATGCAAATTTGACTAGTAACTTTGAAATTTTGGTTTGCAAAATAGTTTCTGAAATCGATCTTGGATTGCATTTTTCATTATTTTGGAGGCTTAAAATGATGTTTTGGTGGTTCTCTGAAAAAATGATTTGCCAAAGTCGAGTTTTAATATGCAGCTTGCATGCAAGTTTGACTAGTAACTTTGAAATTTTGGTTTGCAAAATAGTTTCTGAAATCGATCTTGGATTGCATTTTTCATTATTTTGGGGGCTTAAAATGATGTTTTGGTGGTTCTCTGAAAAAATGATTTGCCAAAGTCGAGTTTTAATATGCAGCTTGCATGCAAGTTTGACTAGTAACTTTGAAATTTTGGTTTGCAAAATAGTTTATGAAATCGATCTTGGATTGCATTTTTCATTATTTTGGGGGCTTAAAATGATGTTTTGGTGGTTCTCTGAAAAAATGATTTGTCAAAGTCAAGTTTTAATATGCAGCTTGCATACAAGTTTGACTAGTAACTTTGAAATTTTGGTTTGCAAAATAGTTTCTGAAATCGATCTTGGATTGCATTTTTCATTTTTTTGGGGGCTTATAATGATGTTTTGGTGGTTCTCTGAAAAAATGATTTGCCAAAGTCGAGTTTTAATATGCAGCTTGCATGCAAGTTTGACTAGTAACTTTGAAATTTTGGTTTGCAAAATAGTTTATGAAATCGATCTTGGATTGCATTTTTCATTATTTTGGGGGCTTAAAATGATGTTTTGGTGGTTCTCTGAAAAAATGATTTGTCAAAGTCAAGTTTTAATATGCAGCTTGCATACAAGTTTGACTAGTAACTTTGAAATTTTGGTTTGCAAAATAGTTTCTGAAATCGAGCTTGGATTGCATTTTTCATTTTTTTGGGGGCTTAAAATGATCTTTTGGTGGTTCTCTGAAAAAATGATTTGCCAAAGTCGAGTTTTAATATGCAGCTTGCATGCTAGTTTGACTAGTTACAATGAAATTTTGGTTTGCAAAATAGTTTATGAAATCGATCTTGGATTGCATTTTTCATTATTTTGGGGGCTTAAAATGATGTTTTGGTGGTTCTCTGAAAAAATGATTTGTCAAAGTCAAGTTTTAATATGCAGCTTTCATACAAGTTTGACTAGTAACTTTGAAATTTTGGTTTGCAAAATAGTTTCTGAAATCGATTTTGGATTTCACTTTTCATTATTTTAGGGGCTTAAAAACGATGTTTTGGTTGGTCTCTGAAAAAATGATGTGTCAAAGTCGAGTTTTAAAAGGCAGCTTGCATACAAGTTTGACTAGTGACAATGAAATTTTGGTTTGCCAAAAAGTTTCCGAAATCGATTTTGGATTTAACTTTCCATTATTTTGGGGGCTCAAAAATGATGTTTTGGTTGGTCTCTGAAAAAATGATTCGTCAAAGTCGAGTTTTAAAAGGCAACTTGCATACAAGTTTGACCAGTGACAATGAAATTTTGGATTGAAAAATAGTTTCTGAAATCGACCTTGGATTGCATTTTTCATTATTTTGGAGGCTTAAAATGATGTTTTGGTGGTTCTCTGAAAAAATGATTTGTCAAAGTCGAGTTTTAATATGCAGCTTGCATACAAGTTTGACTAGTAACTTTGAAATTTTGGTTTGCAAAATAGTTTCTGAAATCGATCTTGGATTGCATTTTTCATTTTTTTGGGGGCTTAAAATGATGTTTTGGTGGTTCTCTGAAAAAATGATTTGTCAAAGTCGAGTTTTAATATGCAGCTTGCATGCAAGTTTGACTAGTAACTTTGAAATTTTGGTTTGCAAAATAGTTTCTGAAATCGATCTTGGATTGCATTTTTCATTTTTTTGGGGGCTTAAAATGATGTTTTGGTGGTTCTCTGAAAAAATGATTTGCCAAAGTCGAGTTTTAATATGCAGCTTGCATACAAGTTTGACTAGTAACTTTGAAATTTTGGTTTGCAAAATAGTTTCTGAAATCGAGCTTGGATTGCATTTTTCATTTTTTTGGGGGCTTAAAATGATCTTTTGGAGGTTCTCTGAAAAAATGATTTGCCAAAGTCGAGTTTTAATATGCAGCTTGCATGCTAGTTTGACTAGTTACAATGAAATTTTGGTTTGCAAAATAGTTTATGAAATCGATCTTGGATTGCATTTTTCATTATTTTGGGGGCTTAAAATGATGTTTTGGTGGTTCTCTGAAAAAATGATTTGTCAAAGTCAAGTTTTAATATGCAGCTTGCATACAAGTTTGACTAGTAACTTTGAAATTTTGGTTTGCAAAATAGTTTCTGAAATCGATTTTGGATTTCACTTTTCATTATTTTAGGGGCTTAAAAACGATGTTTTGGTTGGTCTCTGAAAAAATGATGTGTCAAAGTCGAGTTTTAAAAGGCAGCTTGCATACAAGTTTGACTAGTGACAATGAAATTTTGGTTTGCCAAAAAGTTTCCGAAATCGATTTTGGATTTAACTTTCCATTATTTTGGGGGCTCAAAAATGATGTTTTGGTTGGTCTCTGAAAAAATGATTTGTCAAAGTCGAGTTTTAAAAGGCAACTTGCATACAAGTTTGACCAGTGACAATGAAATTTTGGATTGAAAAATAGTTTCTGAAATCGACCTTGGATTGCATTTTTCATTATTTTGGAGGCTTAAAATGATGTTTTGGTGGTTCTCTGAAAAAATGATTTGTCAAAGTCGAGTTTTAATATGCAGCTTGCATACAAGTTTGACTAGTAACTTTGAAATTTTGGTTTGCAAAATAGTTTCTGAAATCGATCTTGGATTGCATTTTTCATTTTTTTGGGGGCTTAAAATGATGTTTTGGTGGTTCTCTGAAAAAATGATTTGTCAAAGTCGAGTTTTAATATGCAGCTTGCATGCAAGTTTGACTAGTAACTTTGAAATTTTGGTTTGCAAAATAGTTTCTGAAATCGATCTTGGATTGCATTTTTCATTTTTTTGGGGGCTTAAAATGATGTTTTGGTGGTTCTCTGAAAAAATGATTTGCCAAAGTCGAGTTTTAATATGCAGCTTGCATACAAGTTTGACTAGTAACTTTGAAATTTTGGTTTGCAAAATAGTTTCTGAAATCGATCTTGGATTGCATTTTTCATTATTTTGGGGGCTTAAAATGATGTTTTGGTGGTTCTCTGAAAAAATGATTTGCCAAAGTCGAGTTTTAATATGCAGCTTGCATGCAAGTTTGACTAGTAACTTTGAAATTTCGTTTGCAAAATAGTTTCTGAAATCGACCTTGGATTGCATTTTTCATTATTTTGGAGGCTTAAAATGATGTTTTGGTGGTTCTCTGAAAAAATGATTTGTCAAAGTCGAGTTTTTATATGCAGCTTGCATACAAGTTTGACTAGTAACTTTGAAATTTTGGTTTGCAAAATAGTTTCTGAAATCGATCTTGGATTGCATTTTTCATTATTTTGGGGGCTTAAAATGATGTTTTGGTGGTTCTCTGAAAAAATGATTTGCCAAAGTCGAGTTTTAATATGCAGCTTGCATGCAAGTTTGACTAGTTACAATGAAATTTTGGTTTGCAAAATAGTTTATGAAATCGATCTTGGATTGCATTTTTCATTATTTTGGGGGCTTAAAATGATGTTTTGGTGGTTCTCTGAAAAAATGATTTGTCAAAGTCAAGTTTTAATATGCAGCTTGCATACAAGTTTGACTAGTAACTTTGAAATTTTGGTTTGCAAAATAGTTTCTGAAATCGAGCTTGGATTGCATTTTTCTTTTTTTTGGGGGCTTAAAATGATCTTTTGGTGGTTCTCTGAAAAAATGATTTGCCAAAGTCGAGTTTTAATATGCAGCTTGCATGCAAGTTTGACTAGTTACAATGAAATTTTGGTTTGCAAAATAGTTTATGAAATCGATCTTGGATTGCATTTTTCATTATTTTGGGGGCTTAAAATGATGTTTTGGTGGTTCTCTGAAAAAATGATTTGTCAAAGTCAAGTTTTAATATGCAGCTTGCATACAAGTTTGACTAGTAACTTTGAAATTTTGGTTTGCAAAATAGTTTCTGAAATCGATCTTGGATTGCATTTTTCATTATTTTGGGGGCTTAAAATGATGTTTTGGTGGTTCTCTGAAAAAATGATTTGCCAAAGTCGAGTTTTAATATGCAGCTTGCATGCAAGTTTGACTAGTTACAATGAAATTTTGGTTTGCAGAAAAGTTTCAGAAATCGGTCTTGGATTGCATTTTTCATTTTTTTGGGGGCTTAAAATGATGTTTTGGTGGTTCTCTGAACAAATGATTTGTCAAAGTCAAGTTTTAATAGGCAACTTGCATACAAGTTTGACTAGTAACTTTGAAATTTTGGTTTGCAAAATAGTTTCTGAAATCGATCTTGGATTGCATTTTTCATTATTTTGGAGGCGTAAAATGATGTTTTGGTGGTTCTCTGAAAAAATGATTTGTCAAAGTCAAGTTTTAATATGCAGCTTGCATGCAAGTTTGACTAGTTACAATGAAATTTTGGTTTGCAGAAAAGTTTCAGAAATCGGTCTTGGATTGCATTTTTCATTATTTTGGGGGCTTAAAATGATGTTTTGGTGGTTCTCTGAAAAAATGATTTGCCAAAGTCGAGTTTTAATATGCAGCTTGCATGCAAGTTTGACTAGTAACTTTGAAATTTTGGTTTGCAAAATAGTTTCTGAAATCGATCTTGGATTGCATTTTTCATTATTTTGGGGGCTTAAAATGATGTTTTGGTGGTTCTCTGAAAAAATGATTTGCCAAAGTCGAGTTTTAATATGCCGCTTGCATGCAAGTTTGACTAGTTACAATGAAATTTTGGTTTGCAGAAAAGTTTCAGAAATCGGTCTTGGATTGCATTTTTCATTATTTTGGGGGCTTAAAATGATGTTTTGGTGGTTCTCTGAACAAATGATTTGTCAAAGTCAAGTTTTAATAGGCAACTTGCATACAAGTTTGACTAGTAACTTTGAAATTTTGGTTTGCAAAATAGTTTCTGAAATCGATCTTGGATTGCATTTTTCATTATTTTGGAGGCTTAAAATGATGTTTTGGTGGTTCTCTGAAAAAATGATTTGTCAAAGTCAAGTTTTAATATGCAGCTTGCATGCAAGTTTGACTAGTTACAATGAAATTTTGGTTTGCAGAAAAGTTTCAGAAATCGGTCTTGGATTGCATTTTTCATTATTTTGGGGGCTTAAAATGATGTTTTGGTGGTTCTCTGAAAAAATGATTTGTCAAAGTCGAGTTTTAATATGCAGCTTGCATGCAAGTTTGACTAGTAACTTTGAAATTTTGGTTTGCAAAATAGTTTCTGAAATCGATCTTGGATTGCATTTTTCATTTTTTTGGGGGCTTAAAATGATGTTTTGGTGGTTCTCTGAAAAAAACTGATTTGCCAAAGTCGAGTTTTAATATGCAGCTTGCATGCAAGTTTGACTAATGACTTTGAAATTTTGGTTTGCAAAATAGTTTCTTTAATCGATCTTGGATTGCATTTTTCATTATTTTGGGGGCTTAAAATGATGTTTTGGTGGTTCTCTGAAAAAATGATTTGTCAAAGTCGAGTTTTAATATGCAGCTTGCATGCAAGTTTGACTAGTAACTTTGAAATTTTGGTTTGCAAAATAGTTTCTGAAATCGATCTTGGATTGCATTTTTCATTTTTTTGGGGGCTTAAAATGATGTTTTGGTGGTTCTCTGAAAAAATGATTTGCCAAAGTCGAGTTTTAATATGCAGCTTGCATGCAAGTTTGACTAGTAACTTTGAAATTTTGCTTTGCAAAATAGTTTCTGAAATCGAGCTTGGATTGCATTTTTCATTTTTTTGGGGGCTTAAAATGATCTTTTGGTGGTTCTCTGAAAAAATGATTTGCCAAAGTCGAGTTTTAATATGCAGCTTGCATGCAAGTTTGACTAGTTACAATGAAATTTTGGTTTGCAAAATAGTTTATGAAATCGATCTTGGATTGCATTTTTCATTATTTTGGGGGCTTAAAATGATGTTTTGGTGGTTCTCTGAACAAATGATTTGTCAAAGTCAAGTTTTAATAGGCAACTTGCATACAAGTTTGACTAGTAACTTTGAAATTTTGGTTTGCAAAATAGTTTCCGAAATTGATTTTGGATTTCACTTTTCATTATTTTGGGGGCTTAAAAATGATGGTTTGGGTGGTCTCTGAAAAAATGATTTGTCAAAGTCGAGTTTTAAAAGGCAACTTGCATACAAGTTTGACTAGTAACTTTGAAATTTTGGTTTGCAAAATAGTTTCTGAAATCGATCTTGGATTGCATTTTTCATTATTTTGGGGGCTTAAAATGATGTTTTGGTGGTTCTCTGAAAAAATGATTTGCCAAAGTCGAGTTTTAATATGCAGCTTGCATGCAAGTTTGACTAGTTACAATGAAATTTTGGTTTGCAAAATAGTTTTTGAAATCGATCTTGGATTGCATTTTTCATTATTTTGGGGGCTTAAAATGATGTTTTGGTGGTTCTCTGAAAAAATGATTTGTCAAAGTCAAGTTTTAATATGCAGCTTGCATGCAAGTTTGACTAGTTACAATGAAATTTTGGTTTGCAGAAAAGTTTCAGAAATCGGTCTTGGATTGCATTTTTCATTATTTTGGGGGCTTAAAATGATGTTTTGGTGGTTCTCTGAAAAAATGATTTGCCAAAGTCGAGTTTTAATATGCAGCTTGCATGCAAGTTTGACTAGTAACTTTGAAATTTTGGTTTGCAAAATAGTTTCTGAAATCGATCTTGGATTGCATTTTTCATTATTTTGGAGGCTTAAAATGATGTTTTGGTGGTTCTCTGAAAAAATGATTTGCCAAAGTCGAGTTTTAATATGCAGCTTGCATGCAAGTTTGACTAGTTACAATGAAATTTTGGTTTGCAAAATAGTTTCTGAAATCGATCTTGGATTGCATTTTTCATTATTTTGGGGGCTTAAAATGATGTTTTGGTGGTTCTCTGAAAAAATGATTTGTCAAAGTCAAGTTTTAATATGCAGCTTGCATGCAAGTTTGACTAGTTACAATGAAATTTTGGTTTGCAGAAAAGTTTCAGAAATCGGTCTTGGATTGCATTTTTCATTATTTTGGGGGCTTAAAATGATGTTTTGGTGGTTCTCTGAAAAAATGATTTGCCAAAGTCGAGTTTTAATATGCAGCTTGCATGCAAGTTTGACTAGTAACTTTGAAATTTTGGTTTGCAAAATAGTTTCTGAAATCGATCTTGGATTGCATTTTTCATTATTTTGGAGGCTTAAAATGATGTTTTGGTGGTTCTCTGAAAAAATGATTTGCCAAAGTCGAGTTTTAATATGCAGCTTGCATGCAAGTTTGACTAGTTACAATGAAATTTTGGTTTGCAAAATAGTTTCTGAAATCGATCTTGGATTGCATTTTTCATTATTTTGGGGGCTTAAAATGATGTTTTGGTGGTTCTCTGAAAAAATGATTTGTCAAAGTCAAGTTTTAATATGCAGCTTGCATGCAAGTTTGACTAGTTACAATGAAATTTTGGTTTGCAGAAAAGTTTCTGAAATCGGTCTTGGATTGCATTTTTCATTATTTTGGGGGCTTAAAATGATGTTTTGGTGGTTCTCTGAAAAAATGATTTGCCAAAGTCGAGTTTTAATATGCAGCTTGCATGCAAGTTTGACTAGTAACTTTGAAATTTTGGTTTGCAAAATAGTTTCTGAAATCGATCTTGGATTGCATTTTTCATTATTTTGGGGGCTTAAAATGATGTTTTGGTGGTTCTCTGAAAAAATGATTTGCCAAAGTCGAGTTTTAATATGCAGCTTGCATGCAAGTTTGACTAGTTACAATGAAATTTTGGTTTGCAAAATAGTTTCTGAAATCGATCTTGGATTGCATTTTTCATTATTTTGGGGGCTTAAAATGATGTTTTGGTGGTTCTCTGAAAAAATGATTTGTCAAAGTCAAGTTTTAATATGCAGCTTGCATGCAAGTTTGACTAGTTACAATGAAATTTTGGTTTGCAGAAAAGTTTCAGAAATCGGTCTTGGATTGCATTTTTCATTATTTTGGGGGCTTAAAATGATGTTTTGGTGGTTCTCTGAAAAAATGATTTGCCAAAGTCGAGTTTTAATATGCAGCTTGCATGCAAGTTTGACTAGTAACTTTGAAATTTTGGTTTGCAAAATAGTTTCTGAAAACGATCTTGGATTGCATTTTTCATTATTTTGGGGGCTTAAAATGATGTTTTGGTGGTTCTCTGAAAAAATGATTTGCCAAAGTCGAGTTTTAATATGCAGCTTGCATGCAAGTTTGACTAGTAACTTTGAAATTTTGGTTTGCAAAATAGTTTCTGAAATCGATCTTGGATTGCATTTTTCATTTTTTTGGGGGCTTAAAATGATGTTTTGGTGGTTCTCTGAAAAAATGATTTGCCAAAGTCAAGTTTTAATATGCAGCTTGCATGCAAGTTTGACTAGTAACTTTGAAATTTTGGTTTGCAAAATAGTTTCCGAAATCGATTTTGGATCGAACTTTTCATTATTTTGGGGGCTTAAAATGATGTTTTGGTGGTTCTCTGAAAAAATGATTTGCCAAAGTCGAGTTTTAATATGCAGCTTGCATGCAAGTTTGACTAGTTACAATGAAATTTTGGTTTGCAAAATGGTTTCTGAAATCGATCTTGGATTGCATTTTTCATTATTTTGGGGGCTTAAAATGATGTTTTGGTGGTTCTCTGAAAAAATGATTTGCCAAAGTCGAGTTTTAATATGCAGCTTGCATGCAAGTTTGACTAGTAACTTTGAAATTTTGGTTTGCAAAATAGTTTCTGAAAACGATCTTGGATTGCATTTTTCATTATTTTGGGGGCTTAAAATGATGTTTTGGTGGTTCTCTGAAAAAATGATTTGCCAAAGTCGAGTTTTAATATGCAGCTTGCATGCAAGTTTGACTAGTAACTTTGAAATTTTGGTTTGCAAAATAGTTTCTGAAATCGATCTTGGATTGCATTTTTCATTTTTTTGGGGGCTTAAAATGATGTTTTGGTGGTTCTCTGAAAAAATGATTTGCCAAAGTCAAGTTTTAATATGCAGCTTGCATGCAAGTTTGACTAGTAACTTTGAAATTTTGGTTTGCAAAATAGTTTCCGAAATCGATTTTGGATCGAACTTTTCATTATTTTGGGGGCTTAAAATGATGTTTTGGTGGTTCTCTGAAAAAATGATTTGCCAAAGTCGAGTTTTAATATGCAGCTTGCATGCAAGTTTGACTAGTTACAATGAAATTTTGGTTTGCAAAATGGTTTCTGAAATCGATCTTGGATTGCATTTTTCATTATTTTGGGGGCTTAAAATGATGTTTTGGTGGTTCTCTGAAAAAATGATTTGCCAAAGTCGAGTTTTAATATGCAGCTTGCATGCAAGTTTGACTAGTAACTTTGAAATTTTGGTTTGCAAAATAGTTTCTGAAAACGATCTTGGATTGCATTTTTCATTATTTTGGGGGCTTAAAATGATGTTTTGGTGGTTCTCTGAAAAAATGATTTGCCAAAGTCAAGTTTTAATATGCAGCTTGCATGCAAGTTTGACTAGTAACTTTGAAATTTTGGTTTGCAAAATAGTTTCCGAAATCGATTTTGGATCGAACTTTTCATTATTTTGGGGGCTTAAAATGATGTTTTGGTGGTTCTCTGAAAAAATGATTTGCCAAAGTCGAGTTTTAATATGCAGCTTGCATGCAAGTTTGACTAGTTACAATGAAATTTTGGTTTGCAAAATGGTTTCTGAAATCGATCTTGGATTGCATTTTTCATTATTTTGGGGGCTTAAAATGATGTTTTGGTGGTTCTCTGAAAAAATGATTTGCCAAAGTCGAGTTTTAATATGCAGCTTGCATGCAAGTTTGACTAGTAACTTTGAAATTTTGGTTTGCAAAATAGTTTCTGAAAACGATCTTGGATTGCATTTTTCATTATTTTGGGGGCTTAAAATGATGTTTTGGTGGTTCTCTGAAAAAATGATTTGCCAAAGTCGAGTTTTAATATGCAGCTTGCATGCAAGTTTGACTAGTAACTTTGAAATTTTGGTTTGCAAAATAGTTTCTGAAATCGATCTTGGATTGCATTTTTCATTTTTTTGGGGGCTTAAAATGATGTTTTGGTGGTTCTCTGAAAAAATGATTTGCCAAAGTCAAGTTTTAATATGCAGCTTGCATGCAAGTTTGACTAGTAACTTTGAAATTTTGGTTTGCAAAATAGTTTCCGAAATCGATTTTGGATCGAACTTTTCATTATTTTGGGGGCTTAAAATGATGTTTTGGTGGTTCTCTGAAAAAATGATTTGCCAAAGTCGAGTTTTAATATGCAGCTTGCATGCAAGTTTGACTAGTAACTTTGAAATTTTGGTTTGCAAAATAGTTTCTGAAATCGATCTTGGATTGCATTTTTCATTTTTTTGGGGGCTTAAAATGATGTTTTGGTGGTTCTCTGAAAAAATGATTTGCCAAAGTCGAGTTTTAATATGCAGCTTGCATGCAAGTTTGACTAGTAACTTTGAAATTTTGCTTTGCAAAATAGTTTATGAAATCGATCTTGGATTGCATTTTTCATTATTTTGGGGGCTTAAAATGATGTTTTGGTGGTTCTCTGAAAAAATGATTTGTCAAAGTCAAGTTTTAATATGCAGCTTGCATGCAAGTTTGACTAGTTACAATGAAATTTTGGTTTGCAGAAAAGTTTCAGAAATCGGTCTTGGATTGCATTTTTCATTATTTTGGGGGCTTAAAATGATGTTTTGGTGGTTCTCTGAACAAATGATTTGTCAAAGTCAAGTTTAAATAGGCAACTTGCATACAAGTTTGACTAGTAACTTTGAAATTTTGGTTTGCAAAATAGTTTCTGAAATCGATCTTGGATTGCATTTTTCATTATTTTGGGGGCTTAAAATGATGTTTTGGTGGTTCTCTGATAAAATGATTTGTCAAAGTCAAGTTTTAATATGCAGCTTGCATGCAAGTTTGACTAGTTACAATGAAATTTTGGTTTGCAGAAAAGTTTCAGAAATCGGTCTTGGATTGCATTTTTCATTATTTTGGGGGCTTAAAATGATGTTTTGGTGGTTCTCTGAAAAAATGATTTGTCAAAGTCAAGTTTTAATATGCAGCTTGCATACAAGTTTGACTAGTAACTTTGAAATTTTGGTTTGCAAAATAGTTTCCGAAATCGATTTTGGATCGAACTTTTCATTATTTTGGGGGCTTAAAATGATGTTTTGGTGGTTCTCTGAAAAAATGATTTGCCAAAGTCGAGTTTTAATATGCAGCTTGCATGCAAGTTTGACTAGTTACAATGAAATTTTGGTTTGCAAAATAGTTTCTGAAATCGATCTTGGATTGCATTTTTCATTATTTTGGGGGCTTAAAATGATGTTTTGGTGGTTCTCTGAAAAAATGATTTGTCAAAGTCAAGTTTTAATATGCAGCTTGCATACAAGTTTGACTAGTAACTTTGAAATTTTGGTTTGCAAAATAGTTTCCGAAATCGATTTTGGATCGAACTTTTCATTATTTTGGGGGCTTAAAATGATGTTTTGGTGGTTCTCTGAACAAATGATTTGCCAAAGTCGAGTTTTGATATGCAGCTTACATGCAAGTTTGACTAGTTACAATGAAATTTTGGTTTGCAAAATGGTTTCTGAAATCGATCTTGGATTGCATTTTTCATTATTTTGGGGGCTTAAAATGATGTTTTGGTGGTTCTCTGAACAAATGATTTGCCAAAGTCGAGTTTTGATATGCAGCTTACATGCAAGTTTGACTAGTTACAATGAAATTTTGGTTTGCAGAAAAGTTTCAGAAATCGATCTTGGATTGCATTTTTCATTTTTTTGGGGGCTTAAAATGATGTTTTGGTGGTTCTCTGAAAAAATGATTTGCCAAAGTCGAGTTTTAATATGCAGCTTGCATGCAAGTTTGACTAGTAACTTTGAAATTTTGGTTTGCAAAATAGTTTCTGAAATCGATCTTGGATTGCATTTTTCATTATTTTGGGGGCTTAAAATGATGTTTTGGTGGTTCTCTGATAAAATGATTTGTCAAAGTCAAGTTTTAATATGCAGCTTGCATGCAAGTTTGACTAGTTACAATGAAATTTTGGTTTGCAGAAAAGTTTCAGAAATCGGTCTTGGATTGCATTTTTCATTATTTTGGGGGCTTAAAATGATGTTTTGGTGGTTCTCTGAAAAAATGATTTGTCAAAGTCAAGTTTTAATATGCAGCTTGCATACAAGTTTGACTAGTAACTTTGAAATTTTGGTTTGCAAAATAGTTTCCGAAATCGATTTTGGATCGAACTTTTCATTATTTTGGGGGCTTAAAATGATGTTTTGGTGGTTCTCTGAAAAAATGATTTGCCAAAGTCGAGTTTTAATATGCAGCTTGCATGCAAGTTTGACTAGTTACAATGAAATTTTGGTTTGCAAAATAGTTTCTGAAATCGATCTTGGATTGCATTTTTCATTATTTTGGGGGCTTAAAATGATGTTTTGGTGGTTCTCTGAAAAAATGATTTGTCAAAGTCAAGTTTTAATATGCAGCTTGCATACAAGTTTGACTAGTAACTTTGAAATTTTGGTTTGCAAAATAGTTTCCGAAATCGATTTTGGATCGAACTTTTCATTATTTTGGGGGCTTAAAATGATGTTTTGGTGGTTCTCTGAAAAAATGATTTGCCAAAGTCGAGTTTTAATATGCAGCTTGCATGCAAGTTTGACTAGTTACAATGAAATTTTGGTTTGCAAAATGGTTTCTGAAATCGATCTTGGATTGCATTTTTCATTATTTTGGGGGCTTAAAATGATGTTTTGGTGGTTCTCTGAAAAAATGATTTGTCAAAGTCAAGTTTTAATATGCAGCTTGCATGCAAGTTTGACTAGTTACAATGAAATTTTGGTTTGCAGAAAAGTTTCAGAAATCGATCTTGGATTGCATTTTTCATTTTTTTGGGGGCTTAAAATGATGTTTTGGTGGTTCTCTGAAAAAATGATTTGCCAAAGTCGAGTTTTAATATGCAGCTTGCATGCAAGTTTGACTAGTAACTTTGAAATTTTGCTTTGCAAAATAGTTTATGAAATCGATCTTGGATTGCATTTTTCATTATTTTGGGGGCTTAAAATGATGTTTTGGTGGTTCTCTGAAAAAATGATTTGTCAAAGTCAAGTTTTAATATGCAGCTTGCATGCAAGTTTGACTAGTTACAATGAAATTTTGGTTTGCAGAAAAGTTTCAGAAATCGGTCTTGGATTGCATTTTTCATTATTTTGGGGGCTTAAAGTGATGTTTTGGTGGTTCTCTGAAAAAATGATTTGCCAAAGTCGAGTTTTAATATGCAGCTTGCATGCAAGTTTGACTAGTTACAATGAAATTTTGCTTTGCCAAAAAGTTTCCGAAATCGATTTTGGATTTCACTTTTCATTATTTTGGGGGCTTAAAAATGATGTTTTGGTTGGTCTTTAAAAAAATGATTTGTCAAAGTCGAGTTTTAAAAGGCAACTTGCATACAAGTTTGACTAGTTACTTTGAAATTTTGGTTTGCAAAATAGTTTCTGAAATCGATCTTGGATTGCATTTTTCATTATTTTGGGGGCTTAAAATGATGTTTTGGTGGTTCTCTGAAAAAATGATTTGCCAAAGTCGAGTTTTAATATGCAGCTTGCATGCAAGTTTGACTAGTAACTTTGAAATTTTGCTTTGCAAAATAGTTTATGAAATCGATCTTGGATTGCATTTTTCATTATTTTGGGGGCTTAAAATGATGTTTTGGTGGTTCTCTGAAAAAATGATTTGCCAAAGTCGAGTTTTAATATGCAGCTTGCATGCAAGTTTGGCTAGTAACTTTGAAATTTTGGTTTGCAAAATAGTTTCTGAAATCGATCTTGGATTGCATTTTTCATTATTTTGGGGGCTTAAAATGATGTTTTGGTGGTTCTCTGAAAAAATGATTTGCCAAAGTCGAGTTTTAATATGCAGCTTGCATGCAAGTTTGACTAGTAACTTTGAAATTTTGCTTTGCAAAATAGTTTATGAAATCGATCTTGGATTGCATTTTTCATTATTTTGGGGGCTTAAAATGATGTTTTGGTGGTTCTCTGAAAAAATGATTTGTCAAAGTCAAGTTTTAATATGCAGCTTGCATGCAAGTTTGACTAGTTACAATGAAATTTTGGTTTGCAGAAAAGTTTCAGAAATCGGTCTTGGATTGCATTTTTCATTATTTTGGGGGCTTAAAATGATGTTTTGGTGGTTCTCTGAAAAAATGATTTGCCAAAGTCGAGTTTTAATATGCAGCTTGCATGCAAGTTTGACTAGTAACTTTGAAATTTTGCTTTGCAAAATAGTTTATGAAATCGATCTTGGATTGCATTTTTCATTATTTTGGGGGCTTAAAATGATGTTTTGGTGGTTCTCTGAAAAAATGATTTGTCAAAGTCAAGTTTTAATATGCAGCTTGCATGCAAGTTTGACTAGTTACAATGAAATTTTGGTTTGCAGAAAAGTTTCAGAAATCGGTCTTGGATTGCATTTTTCATTATTTTGGGGGCTTAAAATGATGTTTTGGTGGTTCTCTGAAAAAATGATTTGCCAAAGTCGAGTTTTAATATGCAGCTTGCATGCAAGTTTGACTAGTAACTTTGAAATTTTGGTTTGCAAAATAGTTTCTGAAATCGATCTTGGATTGCATTTTTCATTTTTTTGGGGGCTTAAAATGATGTTTTGGTGGTTCTCTGAAAAAATGATTTGCCAAAGTCGAGTTTTAATATGCAGCTTGCATGCAAGTTTGACTAGTAACTTTGAAATTTTGCTTTGCAAAATAGTTTATGAAATCGATCTTGGATTGCATTTTTCATTATTTTGGGGGCTTAAAATGATGTTTTGGTGGTTCTCTGAAAAAATGATTTGTCAAAGTCAAGTTTTAATATGCAGCTTGCATGCAAGTTTGACTAGTTACAATGAAATTTTGGTTTGCAGAAAAGTTTCAGAAATCGGTCTTGGATTGCATTTTTCATTTTTTTGGGGGCTTAAAATGATGTTTTGGTGGTTCTCTGAACAAATGATTTGTCAAAGTCAAGTTTTAATAGGCAACTTGCATACAAGTTTGACTAGTAACTTTGAAATTTTGGTTTGCAAAATAGTTTCTGAAATCGATCTTGGATTGCATTTTTCATTATTTTGGGGGCTTAAAATGATGTTTTGGTGGTTCTCTGAAAAAATGATTTGTCAAAGTCAAGTTTTAATATGCAGCTTGCATGCAAGTTTGACTAGTTACAGTGAAGTTTTGGTTTGCAGAAAAGTTTCAGAAATCGGTCTTGGATTGCATTTTTCATTTTTTTGGGGGCTTAAAATGATGTTTTGGTGGTTCTCTGAAAAAATGATTTGCCAAAGTCGAGTTTTAATATGCAGCTTGCATGCAAGTTTGACTAGTAACTTTGAAATTTTGCTTTGCAAAATAGTTTATGAAATCGATCTTGGATTGCATTTTTCATTATTTTGGGGGCTTAAAATGATGTTTTGGTGGTTCTCTGAAAAAATGATTTGCCAAAGTCGAGTTTTAATATGCAGCTTGCATGCAAGTTTGACTAGTTACAATGAAATTTTGCTTTGCCAAAAAGTTTCCGAAATCGATTTTGGATTTCACTTTTCATTATTTTGGGGGCTTAAAAATGATGTTTTGGTTGGTCTTTAAAAAAATGATTTGTCAAAGTCGAGTTTTAAAAGGCAACTTGCAAACAAGTTTGACTAGTTACTTTGAAATTTTGGTTTGCAAAATAGTTTCTGAAATCGATCTTGGATTGCATTTTTCATTTTTTTGGGGGCTTAAAATGATGTTTTGGTGGTTCTCTGAAAAAATGATTTGCCAAAGTCGAGTTTTAATATGCAGCTTGCATGCAAGTTTGACTAGTAACTTTGAAATTTTGCTTTGCAAAATAGTTTATGAAATCGATCTTGGATTGCATTTTTCATTTTTTTGGGGGCTTAAAATGATGTTTTGGTGGTTCTCTGAAAAAATGATTTGCCAAAGTCGAGTTTTAATATGCAGCTTGCATGCAAGTTTGACTAGTAACTTTGAAATTTTGCTTTGCAAAATAGTTTATGAAATCGATCTTGGATTGCATTTTTCATTATTTTGGGGGCTTAAAATGATGTTTTGGTGGTTCTCTGAAAAAATGATTTGTCAAAGTCAAGTTTTAATATGCAGCTTGCATGCAAGTTTGACTAGTTACAATGAAATTTTGGTTTGCAGAAAAGTTTCAGAAATCGGTCTTGGATTGCATTTTTCATTATTTTGGGGGCTTAAAATGATGTTTTGGTGGTTCTCTGAAAAAATGATTTGCCAAAGTCGAGTTTTAATATGCAGCTTGCATGCAAGTTTGACTAGTAACTTTGAAATTTTGCTTTGCAAAATAGTTTATGAAATCGATCTTGGATTGCATTTTTCATTATTTTGGGGGCTTAAAATGATGTTTTGGTGGTTCTCTGAAAAAATGATTTGTCAAAGTCAAGTTTTAATATGCAGCTTGCATGCAAGTTTGACTAGTTACAATGAAATTTTGGTTTGCAGAAAAGTTTCAGAAATCGGTCTTGGATTGCATTTTTCATTATTTTGGGGGCTTAAAATGATGTTTTGGTGGTTCTCTGAAAAAATGATTTGCCAAAGTCGAGTTTTAATATGCAGCTTGCATGCAAGTTTGACTAGTAACTTTGAAATTTTGGTTTGCAAAATAGTTTATGAAATCGATCTTGGATTGCATTTTTCATTATTTTGGGGGCTTAAAATGATGTTTTGGTGGTTCTCTGAAAAAATGATTTGCCAAAGTCGAGTTTTAATATGCAGCTTGCATGCAAGTTTGACTAGTAACTTTGAAATTTTGCTTTGCAAAATAGTTTATGAAATCGATCTTGGATTGCATTTTTCATTATTTTGGGGGCTTAAAATGATGTTTTGGTGGTTCTCTGAAAAAATGATTTGTCAAAGTCAAGTTTTAATATGCAGCTTGCATACAAGTTTGACTAGTAACTTTGAAATTTTGGTTTGCAAAATAGTTTATGAAATCGATCTTGGATTGCATTTTTCATTATTTTGGGGGCTTAAAATGATGTTTTGGTGGTTCTCTGAAAAAATGATTTGCCAAAGTCGAGTTTTAATATGCAGCTTGCATGCAAGTTTGACTAGTAACTTTGAAATTTTGCTTTGCAAAATAGTTTATGAAATCGATCTTGGATTGCATTTTTCATTATTTTGGGGGCTTAAAATGATGTTTTGGTGGTTCTCTGAAAAAATGATTTGTCAAAGTCAAGTTTTAATATGCAGCTTGCATGCAAGTTTGACTAGTTACAATGAAATTTTGGTTTGCAGAAAAGTTTCAGAAATCGGTCTTGGATTGCATTTTTCATTATTTTGGGGGCTTAAAATGATGTTTTGGTGGTTCTCTGAAAAAATGATTTGCCAAAGTCGAGTTTTAATATGCAGCTTGCATGCAAGTTTGACTAGTAACTTTGAAATTTTGCTTTGCAAAATAGTTTATGAAATCGATCTTGGATTGCATTTTTCATTATTTTGGGGGCTTAAAATGATGTTTTGGTGGTTCTCTGAAAAAATGATTTGTCAAAGTCAAGTTTTAATATGCAGCTTGCATGCAAGTTTGACTAGTTACAATGAAATTTTGGTTTGCAGAAAAGTTTCAGAAATCGGTCTTGGATTGCATTTTTCATTATTTTGGGGGCTTAAAATGATGTTTTGGTGGTTCTCTGAAAAAATGATTTGCCAAAGTCGAGTTTTAATATGCAGCTTGCATGCAAGTTTGACTAGTAACTTTGAAATTTTGCTTTGCAAAATAGTTTATGAAATCGATCTTGGATTGCATTTTTCATTATTTTGGGGGCTTAAAATGATGTTTTGGTGGTTCTCTGAAAAAATGATTTGTCAAAGTCAAGTTTTAATATGCAGCTTGCATACAAGTTTGACTAGTAACTTTGAAATTTTGGTTTGCAAAATAGTTTCTGAAATCGATCTTGGATTGCATTTTTCATTATTTTGGAGGCTTAAAATGATGTTTTGGTGGTTCTCTGAAAAAATGATTTGCCAAAGTCGAGTTTTAATATGCAGCTTGCATGCAAGTTTGACTAGTAACTTTGAAATTTTGCTTTGCAAAATAGTTTATGAAATCGATCTTGGATTGCATTTTTCATTATTTTGGGGGCTTAAAATGATGTTTTGGTGGTTCTCTGAAAAAATGATTTGTCAAAGTCAAGCTTTAATATGCAGCTTGCATGCAAGTTTGACTAGTTACAATGAAATTTTGGTTTGCAGAAAAGTTTCAGAAATCGGTCTTGGATTGCATTTTTCATTATTTTGGGGGCTTAAAATGATGTTTTGGTGGTTCTCTGAAAAAATGATTTGCCAAAGTCGAGTTTTAATATGCAGCTTGCATGCAAGTTTGACTAGTAACTTTGAAATTTTGCTTTGCAAAATAGTTTATGAAATCGATCTTGGATTGCATTTTTCATTATTTTGGGGG
>NW_026525907.1:77500-107299 GCF_943734725.1 Anopheles marshallii | reverse complement strand
CTAACAGGCCAAGATTGGATCTCAAAATGTTGCTAAGTCCATGGCCACCATAAGCCATTTCTATCAAGAAGGCCATGGACAGTTCTAAACAACCACGAAAGCTTCCAAGAGTTGAAACATTGCCTATCAAGTAGGCCGTAGCAGCCCATAGCAACCCAACCAAGATAATCTAACAGGCCAAGATTGGTTGGAGATTTCAAAATTTGGCTAAGTCCAGATTTTTCTACCCTTCGGGAAAACAACCCTAGTTCACCAAGTTGAACGCGAAAAACTGTCCATAGGATACGCACAAAACGTTTATTGAGTTGGTCACCATATGTGGAAATTATGGTGAAAATAAGCCAAGTTCCGGAGTTTTTAACTCACACGAAACCACGAAAAACTTTCATTAGGAAAACTTGGTTGGAGCACCCTACTGCAGAACACACCGACATGGACGAAAGGGTCGACTGGCCAAGAGAAAAAATTTTTGCGGGACCACTCAAAACATCATAGTTAGACCTAGCAAATGATGAAAAGTGAAACCCGCGATCGATTGGAGAAACCTTATTTTACACTGAAAAATTCCACATAAGGAAAATTTGTATGGAGCACCCTACTGCAGAGCACACCGACAGGGCCGGGAAGGAAGGCCCGGTCCAAGAAAAAATTTTTGCGGGACCACTCAAAACATCATAGTTAGACCTAGCAAATGATGAAAAGTGAAACCCGCGATCGATTGGAGAAACCTTATTTTACACTGAAAAATTCCACATAAGGAAAATTTGTATGGAGCACCCTACTGCAGAGCACACCGACAGGGCCGGGAAGGAAGGCCCGGTCCAAGAAAAAATTTTTGCGGGACCACTCAAAACATCATAGTTAGACCTAGCAAATGATGAAAAGTGAAACCCGCGATCGATTGGAGAAACCTTATTTTACACTGAAAAATTCCACATAAGGAAAATTTGTATGGAGCACCCTACTGCAGAGCACACCGACAGGGCCGGGAAGGAAGGCCCGGTCCAAGAAAAAATTTTTGCGGGACCACTCAAAACATCATAGTTAGACCTAGCAAATGATGAAAAGTGAAACCCGCGATCGATTGGAGAAACCTTATTTTACACTGAAAAATTCCACATAAGGAAAATTTGTATGGAGCACCCTACTGCAGAGCACACCGACAGGGCCGGGAAGGAAGGCCCGGTCCAAGAAAAAATTTTTGCGGGACCACTCAAAACATCATAGTTAGACCTAGCAAATGATGAAAAGTGAAACCCGCGATCGATTGGAGAAACCTTATTTTACACTGAAAAATTCCACATAAGGAAAATTTGTATGGAGCACCCTACTGCAGAGCACACCGACAGGGCCGGGAAGGAAGGCCCGGTCCAAGAAAAAATTTTTGCGGGACCACTCAAAACATCATAGTTAGACCTAGCAAATGATGAAAAGTGAAACCCGCGATCGATTGGAGAAACCTTATTTTACACTGAAAAATTCCACATAAGGAAAATTTGTATGGAGCACCCTACTGCAGAGCACACCGACAGGGCCGGGAAGGAAGGCCCGGTCCAAGAAAAAATTTTTGCGGGACCACTCAAAACATCATAGTTAGACCTAGCAAATGATGAAAAGTGAAACCCGCGATCGATTGGAGAAACCTTATTTTACACTGAAAAATTCCACATAAGGAAAATTTGTATGGAGCACCCTACTGCAGAGCACACCGACAGGGCCGGGAAGGAAGGCCCGGTCCAAGAAAAAATTTTTGCGGGACCACTCAAAACATCATAGTTAGACCTAGCAAATGATGAAAAGTGAAACCCGCGATCGATTGGAGAAACCTTATTTTACACTGAAAAATTCCACATAAGGAAAATTTGTATGGAGCACCCTACTGCAGAGCACACCGACAGGGCCGGGAAGGAAGGCCCGGTCCAAGAAAAAAATTTTGCGGGACCACTCAAAACATCATAGTTAGACCTAGCAAATGATGAAAAGTGAAACCCGCGATCGATTGGAGAAACCTTATTTTACACTGAAAAATTCCACATAAGGAAAATTTGTATGGAGCACCCTACTGCAGAGCACACCGACAGGGCCGGGAAGGAAGGCCCGGTCCAAGAAAAAATTTTTGCGGGACCACTCAAAACATCATAGTTAGACCTAGCAAATGATGAAAAGTGAAACCCGCGATCGATTGGAGAAACCTTATTTTACACTGAAAAATTCCACATAAAGAAAATTTGTATGGAGCACCCTACTGCAGAGCACACCGACAGGGCCGGGAAGGAAGGCCCGGTCCAAGAAAAAATTTTTGCGGGACCACTCAAAACATCATAGTTAGACCTAGCAAATGATGAAAAGTGAAACCCGCGATCGATTGGAGAAACCTTATTTTACACTGAAAAATTCCACATAAGGAAAATTTGTATGGAGCACCCTACTGCAGAGCACACCGACAGGGCCGGGAAGGAAGGCCCGGTCCAAGAAAAAATTTTTGCGGGACCACTCAAAACATCATAGTTAGACCTAGCAAATGATGAAAAGTGAAACCCGCGATCGATTGGAGAAACCTTATTTTACACTGAAAAATTCCACATAAGGAAAATTTGTATGGAGCACCCTACTGCAGAGCACACCGACAGGGCCGGGAAGGAAGGCCCGGTCCAAGAAAAAATTTTTGCGGGACCACTCAAAACATCATAGTTAGACCTAGCAAATGATGAAAAGTGAAACCCGCGATCGATTGGAGAAACCTTATTTTACACTGAAAAATTCCACATAAGGAAAATTTGTATGGAGCACCCTACTGCAGAGCACACCGACAGGGCCGGGAAGGAAGGCCCGGTCCAAGAAAAATTTTTTGCGGGACCACTCAAAACATCATAGTTAGACCTAGCAAATGATGAAAAGTGAAACCCGCGATCGATTGGAGAAACCTTATTTTACACTGAAAAATTCCACATAAGGAAAATTTGTATGGAGCACCCTACTGCAGAGCACACCGACAGGGCCGGGAAGGAAGGCCCGGTCCAAGAAAAAATTTTTGCGGGACCACTCAAAACATCATAGTTAGACCTAGCAAATGATGAAAAGTGAAACCCGCGATCGATTGGAGAAACCTTATTTTACACTGAAAAATTCCACATAAGGAAAATTTGTATGGAGCACCCTACTGCAGAGCACACCGACAGGGCCGGGAAGGAAGGCCCGGTCCAAGAAAAAATTTTTGCGGGACCACTCAAAACATCATAGTTAGACCTAGCAAATGATGAAAAGTGAAACCCGCGATCGATTGGAGAAACCTTATTTTACACTGAAAAATTCCACATAAGGAAAATTTGTATGGAGCACCCTACTGCAGAGCACACCGACAGGGCCGGGAAGGAAGGCCCGGTCCAAGAAAAAATTTTTGCGGGACCACTCAAAACATCATAGTTAGACCTAGCAAATGATGAAAAGTGAAACCCGCGATCGATTGGAGAAACCTTATTTTACACTGAAAAATTCCACATAAGGAAAATTTGTATGGAGCACCCTACTGCAGAGCACACCGACAGGGCCGGGAAGGAAGGCCCGGTCCAAGAAAAAATTTTTGCGGGACCACTCAAAACATCATAGTTAGACCTAGCAAATGATGAAAAGTGAAACCCGCGATCGATTGGAGAAACCTTATTTTACACTGAAAAATTCCACATAAGGAAAATTTGTATGGAGCACCCTACTGCAGAGCACACCGACAGGGCCGGGAAGGAAGGCCCGGTCCAAGAAAAAATTTTTGCGGGACCACTCAAAACATCATAGTTAGACCTAGCAAATGATGAAAAGTGAAACCCGCGATCGATTGGAGAAACCTTATTTTACACTGAAAAATTCCACATAAGGAAAATTTGTATGGAGCACCCTACTGCAGAGCACACCGACAGGGCCGGGAAGGAAGGCCCGGTCCAAGAAAAAATTTTTGCGGGACCACTCAAAACATCATAGTTAGACCTAGCAAATGATGAAAAGTGAAACCCGCGATCGATTGGAGAAACCTTATTTTACACTGAAAAATTCCACATAAGGAAAATTTGTATGGAGCACCCTACTGCAGAGCACACCGACAGGGCCGGGAAGGAAGGCCCGGTCCAAGAAAAAATTTTTGCGGGACCACTCAAAACATCATAGTTAGACCTAGCAAATGATGAAAAGTGAAACCCGCGATCGATTGGAGAAACCTTATTTTACACTGAAAAATTCCACATAAGGAAAATTTGTATGGAGCACCCTACTGCAGAGCACACCGACAGGGCCGGGAAGGAAGGCCCGGTCCAAGAAAAAATTTTTGCGGGACCACTCAAAACATCATAGTTAGACCTAGCAAATGATGAAAAGTGAAACCCGCGATCGATTGGAGAAACCTTATTTTACACTGAAAAATTCCACATAAGGAAAATTTGTATGGAGCACCCTACTGCAGAGCACACCGACAGGGCCGGGAAGGAAGGCCCGGTCCAAGAAAAAATTTTTGCGGGACCACTCAAAACATCATAGTTAGACCTAGCAAATGATGAAAAGTGAAACCCGCGATCGATTGGAGAAACCTTATTTTACACTGAAAAATTCCACATAAGGAAAATTTGTATGGAGCACCCTACTGCAGAGCACACCGACAGGGCCGGGAAGGAAGGCCCGGTCCAAGAAAAAATTTTTGCGGGACCACTCAAAACATCATAGTTAGACCTAGCAAATGATGAAAAGTGAAACCCGCGATCGATTGGAGAAACCTTATTTTACACTGAAAAATTCCACATAAGGAAAATTTGTATGGAGCACCCTACTGCAGAACACACCGACATGGACGAAAGGGTCGACTGGCTAAGAGAAAAAATTTTTGCGGGACCACTCAAAACATCATAGTTTGACCTAGCAAATGATGAAAAGTGAAACCCGCGATCGATTGGAGAAACCTTATTTTACACTGAAAAATTCCACATAAGGAAAATTTGTATGGAGCACCCTGCTGTGGTCACCATCGGTCGAGTTGGTCGAGACGGGCAAAAAATTTTTTTTTCCATATCGTCTCAAAACATGATTTATGGACCTTGTAAATGTTGAAAAGTGAAACGAAATCACTTTTAGAGCGATGAAAATTTTGTATGGGAGGTCCCTACCCGGAACAAATTTTACTAGTAAAGTCATCATTCCGCGACGAGAAATTTGAAAATGGTCAAATATGGTTAAGATGTCATGTTCATTCCCTACTATGGGGGACCAGGTCGTCACGAAAAAATTTTTTTCTCGACCTGGTCAAATGTGGTTCTGCGACGGAGGTTAAACTAATATTGCATAATTTGGGCCAAAAACCCCCCTCTGCCAGAGAACGAAGCCCTTCAAGCTCGATAGCAGACCACATAAGTTGAACTTTGAGGTATCTGAAAGTTGAATATAGAGCGAGGTTCTAAGCGAAGGGATAGCTTAACGTTGAGCATTGAACGCAAAAAAGCTTAGAGATAAGCTTATTATATAACGATTGTGGTGCAGGACACAGCTTAACGTTGAGCTTTGAACGCAAATGGCTAGAACTAAGCTAAGAGATACGGGTAGTGGTGCATGGAACTGCTCACAAGTTGAGCTTCGAGAAGTCCAAAGGCAAAATGTAGAGCGAGGTTCTAAGCGAAGGGATAGCTTAACGTTGAGCATTGAACGCAAAAAAGCTTAGAGATAAGCTTATTATATAACGATTGTGGTGCAGGACACAGCTTAACGTTGAGCTTTGAACGCACATGGCTAGAACTAAGCTAAGAGATACGGGTAGTGGTGCATGGAACTGCTCACAAGTTGAGCTTCGAGAAGTCCAAAGGCAAAATGTAGAGCGAGGTTCTAAGCGAAGGGATAGCTTAACGTTGAGCATTGAACGCAAAAAAGCTTAGAGATAAGCTTATTATATAACGATTGTGGTGCAGGACACAGCTTAACGTTGAGCTTTGAACGCAAATGGCTAGAACTAAGCTAAGAGATACGGGTAGTGGTGCATGGAACTGCTCACAAGTTGAGCTTCGAGAAGTCCAAAGGCAAAATATAGAGAGAGGTCCTAGCAGCCTAAAAAACTTCTAGGGCCGACAGCTCACAAGTTGAGTTTCGAACGCAATTAGGCTACCTTGGTAGCCTTGATTTGAAAGCATTAAGGCAATGATATGGTAGAATGCCCGATCTTAAACCTATTGACAGAGAATGTGTACGAGTAAGCATAGATGTGGAGGAGCACATACCCTAAACAGTCCCGAAAGATGGTTAGCTAAGTGATGCATCACAAATGGACTTGGCGCACCAAGTTCACACTGAATCACACACGATCGCGTATATTAAAACCTGTTGTGTGGTGCATCACTAATAAAGTTTGGTGCGTCAAACGAACATGAGAGTTGAGCATATTGGGTATGTGTGATAACACACTTTGCACGACAATCGAGAAACCGCATAAGCTCAGTATAACACAGCAGGGGAAGATTGATGAAAACCAGAGCTAATACATGCAACAGGCCGGGAATGCTGCTTCTGAAGGTGGTAGGACCGGTGCACTTATTAGTTAAACCAATCGGCCGATTGAGTTGAAGTCTGGTACCGATCTTTCACTTGACTGTGCCCCATCAACTATTGATGGTAGTGTAGAGGACTACCATGGTTGTGACGGGAAGCGGGAATCAGGGTTCGATTCCGGAGCTAGTAGAGAGTGCCTGATAAAGGCCATGGTACACATCCAAATCAGGAAAGCAGCAGGAAACACTACCATACATTGCCAGGTCCATAGCCAACGATGCTGAGAACGGAATTTATTCCTTCGATCGTCGTTGGTTCACATGTTTACTGATGGTTGTACGAACACCATACCCGGTGGTAAGTACCGCACCGAAAAAGGTCTATTTTGCCCGTTTTTATAGCGGAAATAGTTCCCCATACAAAATGTATGGGGAATGTTTTTTACTTATTTTCCGTATTATCGCACCGATTTTCACGCGGTTTTCACACGATTCACTTAAAACTTGCACTTAACAACGGATTATAACTAAAATCCAGTCTCTCTAAACGATTTTTGCACACAAATTTTGGTTCTCACTGCGGAGCAAAACACGCCATGTCCAAACAGCTCGACTGCTCGAATGTCACCACACAGGGATAACTGGCTTGTGGCCGCCAAGCGTTCATAGCGACGTGGCTTATTGATCCTTCGATGTCGGCTCTTCCTATCATTGTGAAGCAAAATTCACCAAGCGTAGGATTGTTCACCCTTTCAAGGGAACGTGAGCTGGGTTTAGACCGTCGTGAGACAGGTTAGTTTTACCCTACTGGTGTGTGCTGTATGCTGCTATCTTAACGGAATTCCTGTGCAGTACGAGAGGAACCACAGGTACGGACCACTGGCTCAATACTAGTTCGACCGGACTTTGGTATGACGCTACGTCCGCTGGATTATGCCTGAACGCCTCTAAGGTCGTATCCAATCCGAGCTGATAGCGCATCATAAACCCATTAGGTGATCGGAAGCTAGCGGGCTTAACAACCCTCTGAGATCCGTCGGTGCTGCCCCGTGCACACTGCCGTCTCATCCCCGCTATAGCACTAGACTGAGCCGCAACGGGCGGGTGCACGCTGCACGTGGAAGTACCTTATCACAGGGAACCCTGGTGGCTGTGCTCCCGTCGACCGTGGATACAACTAGTTTCGACACCTTCGACCGCCCGCAAACGACGGGACTACAGGCTGGGAGCTGCGAGTTGTAGAGATGCGTTCGCATCGATCCTCTCAGGCGACCCATGCTTGGTGGTGAAGTGGTTAGTTCGTGGAGTATAGGCTTGCTGCACTCGACAAGAGTGCTGCTTGCAAGGCTGTGGTGGTACGTATGGTAGTTGATGAGCATAGGCTTGCTGCACTCGACAAGAGTGCTGCTTGCAAGCCTATGGGTGGTGTGGTGTGTGGTGCATGATTAGCCTTTCAAGGAAGATGTGTCCTTGGGGCTAATCGGTTATTTTTATAAGTCCGGGAAACCTTTCTCGTCGGGATTTTTATCCTAAGCAACCACGAAAGCTTCCAAGAGTTGAAACATTGCCTATCAAGTAGGCCGTAGCAGCCCATAGCAACCCAACCAAGATACTCTAACAGGCCAAGATTGGTTGGAGATTTCAAAATTTTGCTAAGTCCATGGCCACCATAAGCCATTTCTATCTAGAAGGCCATGGACAGTGCTTAGCAACCACGAAAGCTTCCAAGAGTTGAAACATTGCCTATCAAGTAGGCCGTACCAGCCCATAGCAAACCAACCAAGATAATCTAACAGGCCAAGATTGGTTGGAGACTTCAAAATGTTGCTAAGTCCATGGCCACCATAAGCCATTTCTATCAAGAAGGCCATGGACAGTGCTTAGCAACCACGAAAGCTTCCAAGAGTTGAAACATTGCCTATCAAGTAGGCCGTACCAGCCCATAGCAACCCAACCAAGATACTCTAACAGGCCAAGATTGGTTGAAGAATTCAAAATTTTGCTAAGTCCATGGCCACGATAAGCCATTTCTATCAAGAAGGCCACGAACAGTGCTTAGCAACCACGAAAGCTTCCAAGAGTTGAAACATTGCCTATCAAGTAGGCCGTAGCAGCCCATAGCAAGCCAACCAAGATACTCTAACAGGCCAAGATTGGTTGGAGAATTCAAAATTTTGCTAAGTCCATGGCCACGATAAGCCATTTCTACCAAGAAGGCCACGAACTGTGCTTAGCAACCACGAAAGCTTCCAAGAGTTGAAACATTGCCTATCAAGTAGGCCGTAGCAGCCCATAGCAACCCAACCAAGATAATCTAACAGGCCAAGATTGGTTGGAGATTTCAAAATTTGGCTAAGTCCATGGCCACCATAAGCCATTTCTATCAAGAAGGCCACGAACAGTGCTTAGCAACCACGAAAGCTTCCAAGAGTTGAAACATTGCCTATCAAGTAGGCCGTACCAGCCCATAGCAACCCAACCAAGATAATCTAACAGGCCAAGATTGGTTGGAGATTTCAAAATTTTGCTAAGTCCATGGCCACCATAAGCCATTTCTATCAAGAAGGCCATGGACAGTTCTAAACAACCACGAAAGCTTCCAAGAGTTGAAACATTGCCTATCAAGTAGGCCGTAGCAGCCCATAGCAACCCAACCAAGATAATCTAACAGGCCAAGATTGGTTGGAGATTTCAAAATTTGGCTAAGTCCAGATTTTTTTACCCTTCGGGAATACAACCCTAGTTCACCAAGTTGAACGCGAAAAACTGTCCATAGGATACGCACAAAACGTTTATTGAGTTGGTTACCATATGTGGAAATTATGGTGAAAATAAGCCAAGTTCCGGAGTTTTTAACTCACACGAAACCACGAAAAACTTTCATTAGGAAAACTTGGTTGGAGCACCCTACTGCAGAACACACCGACATGGACGAAAGGGTCGACTGGCTAAGAGAAAAAATTTTTGCGGGACCACTCAAAACATCATAGTTAGACCTAGCAAATGATGAAAAGTGAAACCCGCGATCGATTGGAGAAACCTTATTTTACACTGAAAAATTCCACATAAGGAAAATTTGTATGGAGCACCCTACTGCAGAGCACACCGACAGGGCCGGGAAGGAAGGCCCGGTCCAAGAAAAAATTTTTGCGGGACCACTCAAAACATCATAGTTAGACCTAGCAAATGATGAAAAGTGAAACCCGCGATCGATTGGAGAAACCTTATTTTACACTGAAAAATTCCACATAAGGAAAATTTGTATGGAGCACCCTACTGCAGAGCACACCGACAGGGCCGGGAAGGAAGGCCCGGTCCAAGAAAAAATTTTTGCGGGACCACTCAAAACATCATAGTTAGACCTAGCAAATGATGAAAAGTGAAACCCGCGATCGATTGGAGAAACCTTATTTTACACTGAAAAATTCCACATAAGGAAAATTTGTATGGAGCACCCTACTGCAGAGCACACCGACAGGGCCGGGAAGGAAGGCCCGGTCCAAGAAAAAATTTTTGCGGGACCACTCAAAACATCATAGTTAGACCTAGCAAATGATGAAAAGTGAAACCCGCGATCGATTGGAGAAACCTTATTTTACACTGAAAAATTCCACATAAGGAAAATTTGTATGGAGCACCCTACTGCAGAGCACACCGACAGGGCCGGGAAGGAAGGCCCGGTCCAAGAAAAAATTTTTGCGGGACCACTCAAAACATCATAGTTAGACCTAGCAAATGATGAAAAGTGAAACCCGCGATCGATTGGAGAAACCTTATTTTACACTGAAAAATTCCACATAAGGAAAATTTGTATGGAGCACCCTACTGCAGAGCACACCGACAGGGCCGGGAAGGAAGGCCCGGTCCAAGAAAAAATTTTTGCGGGACCACTCAAAACATCATAGTTAGACCTAGCAAATGATGAAAAGTGAAACCCGCGATCGATTGGAGAAACCTTATTTTACACTGAAAAATTCCACATAAGGAAAATTTGTATGGAGCACCCTACTGCAGAGCACACCGACAGGGCCGGGAAGGAAGGCCCGGTCCAAGAAAAAATTTTTGCGGGACCACTCAAAACATCATAGTTAGACCTAGCAAATGATGAAAAGTGAAACCCGCGATCGATTGGAGAAACCTTATTTTACACTGAAAAATTCCACATAAGGAAAATTTGTATGGAGCACCCTACTGCAGAGCACACCGACAGGGCCGGGAAGGAAGGCCCGGTCCAAGAAAAAATTTTTGCGGGACCACTCAAAACATCATAGTTAGACCTAGCAAATGATGAAAAGTGAAACCCGCGATCGATTGGAGAAACCTTATTTTACACTGAAAAATTCCACATAAGGAAAATTTGTATGGAGCACCCTACTGCAGAGCACACCGACAGGGCCGGGAAGGAAGGCCCGGTCCAAGAAAAAATTTTTGCGGGACCACTCAAAACATCATAGTTAGACCTAGCAAATGATGAAAAGTGAAACCCGCGATCGATTGGAGAAACCTTATTTTACACTGAAAAATTCCACATAAGGAAAATTTGTATGGAGCACCCTACTGCAGAACACACCGACATGGACGAAAGGGTCGACTGGCTAAGAGAAAAAATTTTTGCGGGACCACTCAAAACATCATAGTTAGACCTAGCAAATGATGAAAAGTGAAACCCGCGATCGATTGGAGAAACCTTATTTTACACTGAAAATTCCACATAAGGAAAATTTGTATGGAGCACCCTACTGCAGAGCACACCGACAGGGCCGGGAAGGAAGGCCCGGTCCAAGAAAAAATTTTTGCGGGACCACTCAAAACATCATAGTTAGACCTAGCAAATGATGAAAAGTGAAACCCGCGATCGATTGGAGAAACCTTATTTTACACTGAAAAATTCCACATAAGGAAAATTTGTATGGAGCACCCTACTGTGGTCACCATCGGTCGAGTTGGTCGAGACGGGCAAAAAATTTTTTTTTCCATATCGTCTCAAAACATGATTTATGGACCTTGTAAATGTTGAAAAGTGAAACGAAATCACTTTTGGAGCGATGAAAATTTTGTATGGGAGGTCCCTACCCGGAACAAATTTTACTAGTAAAGTCATCATTCCGCGACGAGAAATTTGAAAATGGTCAAATATGGTTAAGATGTCATGTTCATTCCCTACTATGGGGGACCAGGTCGTCACGAAAAAATTTTTTTCTCGACCTGGTCAAATGTGGTTCTGCGACGGAGGTTAAACTAATATTGCATAATTTGGGCCAAAAACCCCCCTCTGCCTGAGAACGAAGCCCTTCAAGCTCGATAGCAGACCACATAAGTTGAACTTTGAGGTATCTGAAAGTTGAATATAGAGCGAGGTTCTAAGCGAAGGGATAGCTTAACGTTGAGCATTGAACGCAAAAAAGCTTAGAGATAAGCTTATTATATAACGATTGTGGTGCAGGACACAGCTTAACGTTGAGCTTTGAACGCAAATGGCTAGAACTAAGCTAAGAGATACCTATAGTGGTGCATGGAACTGCTCACAAGTTGAGCTTCGAGAAGTCCAAAGGCAAAATGTAGAGCGAGGTTCTAAGCGAAGGGATAGCTTAACGTTGAGCATTGAACGCAAAAAAGCTTAGAGATAAGCTTATTATATAACGATTGTGGTGCAGGACACAGCTTAACGTTGAGCTTTGAACGCAAATGGCTAGAACTAAGCTAAGAGATACCTATAGTGGTGCATGGAACTGCTCACAAGTTGAGCTTCGAGAAGTCCAAAGGCAAAATGTAGAGCGAGGTTCTAAGCGAAGGGATAGCTTAACGTTGAGCATTGAACGCAAAAAAGCTTAGAGATAAGCTTATGATATAACGATTGTGGTGCAGGACACAGCTTAACGTTGAGCTTTGAACGCAAATGGCTAGAACTAAGCTAAGAGATACGGGTAGTGGTGCATGGAACTGCTCACAAGTTGAGCTTCGAGAAGTCCAAAGGCAAAATGTAGAGCGAGGTTCTAAGCGAAGGGATAGCTTAACGTTGAGCATTGAACGCAAAAAAGCTTAGAGATAAGCTTATTATATAACGATTGTGGTGCAGGACACAGCTTAACGTTGAGCTTTGAACGCAAATGGCTAGAACTAAGCTAAGAGATACCTATAGTGGTGCATGGAACAGCTCACAAGTTGAGCTTCGAGAAGTCCAAAGGCAAAATGTAGAGCGAGGTTCTAAGCGAAGGGATAGCTTAACGTTGAGCATTGAACGCAAAAAAGCTTAGAGATAAGCTTATTATATAACGATTGTGGTGCAGGACACAGCTTAACGTTGAGCTTTGAACGCAAATGGCTAGAACTAAGCTAAGAGATACCTATAGTGGTGCATGGAACTGCTCACAAGTTGAGCTTCGAGAAGTCCAAAGGCAAAATGTAGAGCGAGGTTCTAAGCGAAGGGATAGCTTAACGTTGAGCATTGAACGCAAAAAAGCTTAGAGATAAGCTTATTATATAACGATTGTGGTGCAGGACACAGCTTAACGTTGAGCTTTGAACGCAAATGGCTAGAACTAAGCTAAGAGATACCTATAGTGGTGCATGGAACTGCTCACAAGTTGAGCTTCGAGAAGTCCAAAGGCAAAATATAGAGAGAGGTCCTAGCAGCCTAAAAAACTTCTAGGGCCGACAGCTCACAAGTTGAGTTTCGAACGCAATTAGGCTACCTTGGTAGCCTTGATTTGAAAGCATTAAGGCAATGATATGGTAGAATGCCCGATCTTAAACCTATTGACAGAGAATGTGTACGAGTAAGCATAGATGTGGAGGAGCACATACCCTAAACAGTCCCGAAAGATGGTTAGCTAAGTGATGCATCACAAATGGACTTGGCGCACCAAGTTCACACTGAATCACACACGATCGCGTATATTAAAACCTGTTGTGTGGTGCATCACTAATAAAGTTTGGTGCGTCAAACGAACATGAGAGTTGAGCATATTGGGTATGTGTGATAACACACTTTGCACGACAATCGAGAAACCGCATAAGCTCAGTATAACACAGCAGGGGAAGATTGATGAAAACCAGAGCTAATACATGCAACAGGCCGGGAATGCTGCTTCTGAAGGTGGTAGGACCGGTGCACTTATTAGTTAAACCAATCGGCCGATTGAGTTGAAGTCTGGTACCGATCTTTCACTTGACTGTGCCCCATCAACTATTGATGGTAGTGTAGAGGACTACCATGGTTGTGACGGGAAGCGGGAATCAGGGTTCGATTCCGGAGCTAGTAGAGAGTGCCTGATAAAGGCCATGGTACACATCCAAATCAGGAAAGCAGCAGGAAACACTACCATACATTGCCAGGTCCATAGCCAACGATGCTGAGAACGGAATTTATTCCTTCGATCGTCGTTGGTTCACATGTTTACTGATGGTTGTACGAACACCATACCCGGTGGTAAGTACCGCACCGAAAAAGGTCTATTTTGCCCGTTTTTATAGCGGAAATAGTTCCCCATACAAAATGTATGGGGAATGTTTTTTACTTATTTTCCGTATTATCGCACCGATTTTCACGCGGTTTTCACACGATTCACTTAAAACTTGCACTTAACAACGGATTATAACTAAAATCCAGTCTCTCTAAACGATTTTTGCACACAAATTTTGGTTCTCACTGCGGAGCAAAACACGCCATGTCCAAACAGCTCGACTGCTCGAATGTCACCACACAGGGATAACTGGCTTGTGGCCGCCAAGCGTTCATAGCGACGTGGCTTATTGATCCTTCGATGTCGGCTCTTCCTATCATTGTGAAGCAAAATTCACCAAGCGTAGGATTGTTCACCCTTTCAAGGGAACGTGAGCTGGGTTTAGACCGTCGTGAGACAGGTTAGTTTTACCCTACTGGTGTGTGCTGTATGCTGCTATCTTAACGGAATTCCTGTGCAGTACGAGAGGAACCACAGGTACGGACCACTGGCTCAATACTAGTTCGACCGGACTTTGGTATGACGCTACGTCCGCTGGATTATGCCTGAACGCCTCTAAGGTCGTATCCAATCCGAGCTGATAGCGCATCATAAACCCATTAGGTGATCGGAAGCTAGCGGGCTTAACAACCCTCTGAGATCCGTCGGTGCTGCCCCGTGCACACTGCCGTCTCATCCCCGCTATAGCACTAGACTGAGCCGCAACGGGCGGGTGCACGCTGCACGTGGAAGTACCTTATCACAGGGAACCCTGGTGGCTGTGCTCCCGTCGACCGTGGATACAACTAGTTTCGACACCTTCGACCGCCCGCAAACGACGGGACTACAGGCTGGGAGCTGCGAGTTGTAGAGATGCGTTCGCATCGATCCTCTCAGGCGACCCATGCTTGGTGGTGAAGTGGTTAGTTCGTGGAGTATAGGCTTGCTGCACTCGACAAGAGTGCTGCTTGCAAGGCTGTGGTGGTACGTATGGTAGTTGATGAGCATAGGCTTGCTGCACTCGACAAGAGTGCTGCTTGCAAGCCTATGGTGGTACGTGTACGGTAGTTGATGTGAGCATAGGCTTGCTGCACTCGACAAGAGTGCTGCTTGCAAGCCTATGGGTGGTGTGGTGTGTGGTGCATGATTAGCCTTTCAAGGAAGATGTGTCCTTGGGGCTAATCGGTTATTTTTATAAGTCCGGGAAACCTTTCTCGTCGGGATTCTTATCCTAAGCAACCACGAAAGCTTCCAAGAGTTGAAACATTGCCTATCAAGTAGGCCGTACCAGCCCATAGCAAACCAACCAAGATAATCTAACAGGCCAAGATTGGTTGGAGACTTCAAAATTTTGCTAAGTCCATGGCCACCATAAGCCATTTCTATCAAGAAGGCCATGGACAGTGCTTAGCAACCACGAAAGCTTCCAAGAGTTGAAACATTGCCTGTCAAGTAGGCCGTACCAGCCCATAGCAACCCAACCAAGATACTCTAACAGGCCAAGATTGGTTGGAGAATTCAAAATTTTGCTAAGTCCATGGCCACCATAAGCCATTTCTATCAAGAAGGCCACGAACAGTGCTTAGCAACCACGAAAGCTTCCAAGAGTTGAAACATTGCCTATCAAGTAGGCCGTACCAGCCCATAGCAAACCAACCAAGATAATCTAACAGGCCAAGATTGGTTGGAGACTTCAAAATGTTGCTAAGTCCATGGCCACCATAAGCCATTTCTATCAAGAAGGCCATGGACAGTGCTTAGCAACCACGAAAGCTTCCAAGAGTTGAAACATTGCCTATCAAGTAGGCCGTACCAGCCCATAGCAACCCAACCAAGATACTCTAACAGGCCAAGCTTGGTTGAAGAATTCAAAATTTTGCTAAGTCCATGGCCACGATAAGCCATTTCTATCAAGAAGGCCACGAACAGTGCTTAGCAACCACGAAAGCTTCCAAGAGTTGAAACATTGCCTATCAAGTAGGCCGTAGCAGCCCATAGCAACCCAACCAAGATACTCTAACAGGCCAAGATTGGTTGGAGAATTCAAAATTTTGCTAAGTCCATGGCCACGATAAGCCATTCCGATCAAGAAGGCCACGAACTGTGCTTAGCAACCACGAAAGCTTCCAAGAGTTGAAACATTGCCTATCAAGTAGGCCGTAGCAGCCCATAGCAACCCAACCAAGATAATCTAACAGGCCAAGATTGGTTGGAGATTTCAAAATTTGGCTAAGTCCATGGCCACCATAAGCCATTTCTATCAAGAAGGCCACGAACAGTGCTTAGCAACCACGAAAGCTTCCAAGAGTTGAAACATTGCCTATCAAGTAGGCCGTACCAGCCCATAGCAACCCAACCAAGATACTCTAACAGGCCAAGATTGGTTGGAGAATTCAAAATTTGGCTAAGTCCATGGCCACCATAAGCCATTTCTATCAAGAAGGCCACGAACAGTGCTTAGCAACCACGAAAGCTTCCAAGAGTTGAAACATTGCCTATCAAGTAGGCCGTACCAGCCCATAGCAACCCAACCAAGATAATCTAACAGGCCAAGATTGGTTGGAGATTTCAAAATTTTGCTAAGTCCATGGCCACGATAAGCCATTCCGATCAAGAAGGCCATGGACAGTTCTAAGCAACCACGAAAGCTTCCAAGAGTTGAAACATTGCCTATCAAGTAGGCCGTACCAGCCCATAGCAACCCAACCAAGATACTCTAACAGGCCAAGATTGGTTGGAGAATTCAAAATTTGGCTAAGTCCATGGCCACCATAAGCCATTTCTATCAAGAAGGCCACGAACAGTGCTTAGCAACCACGAAAGCTTCCAAGAGTTGAAACATTGCCTATCAAGTAGGCCGTACCAGCCCATAGCAACCCAACCAAGATACTCTAACAGGCCAAGATTGGTTGGAGAATTCAAAATTTGGCTAAGTCCATGGCCACCATAAGCCATTTCTATCAAGAAGGCCATGGACAGTTCTAAACAACCACGAAAGCTTCCAAGAGTTGAAACATTGCCTATCAAGTAGGCCGTAGCAGCCCATAGCAACCCAACCAAGATAATCTAACAGGCCAAGATTGGTTGGAGATTTCAAAATTTGGCTAAGTCCAGATTTTTCTACCCTTCGGGAAAACAACCCTAGTTCACCAAGTTGAACGCGAAAAACTGTCCATAGGATACGCACAAAACGTTTATTGAGTTGGTCACCATATGTGGAAATTATGGTGAAAATAAGCCAAGTTCCGGAGTTTTTAACTCACACGAAACCACGAAAAACTTTCATTAGGAAAACTTGGTTGGAGCACCCTACTGCAGAACACACCGACATGGACGAAAGGGTCGATTGGCTAAGAGAAAAAATTTTTGCGGGACCACTCAAAACATCATAGTTAGACCTAGCAAATGATGAAAAGTGAAACCCGCGATCGATTGGAGAAACCTTATTTTACACTGAAAAAGTCCACATAAGGAAAATTTGTATGGAGCACCCTACTGCAGAGCACACCGACAGGGCCGGGAAGGAAGGCCCGGTCCAAGAAAAAATTTTTGCGGGACCACTCAAAACATCATAGTTAGACCTAGCAAATGATGAAAAGTGAAACCCGCGATCGATTGGAGAAACCTTATTTTACACTGAAAAATTCCACATAAGGAAAATTTGTATGGAGCACCCTACTGCAGAGCACACCGACAGGGCCGGGAAGGAAGGCCCGGTCCAAGAAAAAATTTTTGCGGGACCACTCAAAACATCATAGTTAGACCTAGCAAATGATGAAAAGTGAAACCCGCGATCGATTGGAGAAACCTTATTTTACACTGAAAAATTCCACATAAGGAAAATTTGTATGGAGCACCCTACTGCAGAGCACACCGACAGGGCCGGGAAGGAAGGCCCGGTCCAAGAAAAAATTTTTGCGGGACCACTCAAAACATCATAGTTAGACCTAGCAAATGATGAAAAGTGAAACCCGCGATCGATTGGAGAAACCTTATTTTACACTGAAAAATTCCACATAAGGAAAATTTGTATGGAGCACCCTACTGCAGAACACACCGACAGGGCCGGGAAGGAAGGCCCGGTCCAAGAAAAAATTTTTGCGGGACCACTCAAAACATCATAGTTAGACCTAGCAAATGATGAAAAGTGAAACCCGCGATCGATTGGAGAAACCTTATTTTACACTGAAAAATTCCACATAAGGAAAATTTGTATGGAGCACCCTACTGCAGAGCACACCGACAGGGCCGGGAAGGAAGGCCCGGTCCAAGAAAAAATTTTTGCGGGACCACTCAAAACATCATAGTTAGACCTAGCAAATGATGAAAAGTGAAACCCGCGATCGATTGGAGAAACCTTATTTTACACTGAAAAATTCCACATAAGCAAAATTTGTATGGAGCACCCTACTGCAGAGCACACCGACAGGGCCGGGAAGGAAGGCCCGGTCCAAGAAAAAATTTTTGCGGGACCACTCAAAACATCATAGTTAGACCTAGCAAATGATGAAAAGTGAAACCCGCGATCGATTGGAGAAACCTTATTTTACACTGAAAAATTCCACATAAGGAAAATTTGTATGGAGCACCCTACTGCAGAGCACACCGACAGGGCCGGGAAGGAAGGCCCGGTCCAAGAAAAAATTTTTGCGGGACCACTCAAAACATCATAGTTAGACCTAGCAAATGATGAAAAGTGAAACCCGCGATCGATTGGAGAAACCTTATTTTACACTGAAAAATTCCACATAAGGAAAATTTGTATGGAGCACCCTACTGCAGAGCACACCGACAGGGCCGGGAAGGAAGGCCCGGTCCAAGAAAAAATTTTTGCGGGACCACTCAAAACATCATAGTTAGACCTAGCAAATGATGAAAAGTGAAACCCGCGATCGATTGGAGAAACCTTATTTTACACTGAAAAATTCCACATAAGGAAAATTTGTATGGAGCACCCTACTGCAGAGCACACCGACAGGGCCGGGAAGGAAGGCCCGGTCCAAGAAAAAATTTTTGCGGGACCACTCAAAACATCATAGTTAGACCTAGCAAATGATGAAAAGTGAAACCCGCGATCGATTGGAGAAACCTTATTTTACACTGAAAAATTCCACATAAGGAAAATTTGTATGGAGCACCCTACTGCAGAGCACACCGACAGGGCCGGGAAGGAAGGCCCGGTCCAAGAAAAAATTTTTGCGGGACCACTCAAAACATCATAGTTAGACCTAGCAAATGATGAAAAGTGAAACCCGCGATCGATTGGAGAAACCTTATTTTACACTGAAAAATTCCACATAAGCAAAATTTGTATGGAGCACCCTACTGCAGAACACACCGACAGGGCCGGGAAGGAAGGCCCGGTCCAAGAAAAAATTTTTGCGGGACCACTCAAAACATCATAGTTAGACCTAGCAAATGATGAAAAGTGAAACCCGCGATCGATTGGAGAAACCTTATTTTACACTGAAAAATTCCACATAAGGAAAATATGTATGGAGCACCCTACTGCAGAGCACACCGACAGGGCCGGGAAGGAAGGCCCGGTCCAAGAAAAAATTTTTGCGGGACCACTCAAAACATCATAGTTAGACCTAGCAAATGATGAAAAGTGAAACCCGCGATCGATTGGAGAAACCTTATTTTACACTGAAAAATTCCACATAAGGAAAAAATGTATGGAGCACCCTACTGCAGAGCACACCGACAGGGCCGGGAAGGAAGGCCCGGTCCAAGAAAAAATTTTTGCGGGACCACTCAAAACATCATAGTTAGACCTAGCAAATGATGAAAAGTGAAACCCGCGATCGATTGGAGAAACCTTATTTTACACTGAAAAATTCCACATAAGGAAAATTTGTATGGAGCACCCTACTGCAGAGCACACCGACAGGGCCGGGAAGGAAGGCCCGGTCCAAGAAAAAATTTTTGCGGGACCACTCAAAACATCATAGTTAGACCTAGCAAATGATGAAAAGTGAAACCCGCGATCGATTGGAGAAACCTTATTTTACACTGAAAAATTCCACATAAGCAAAATTTGTATGGAGCACCCTACTGCAGAACACACCGACAGGGCCGGGAAGGAAGGCCCGGTCCAAGAAAAAATTTTTGCGGGACCACTCAAAACATCATAGTTAGACCTAGCAAATGATGAAAAGTGAAACCCGCGATCGATTGGAGAAACCTTATTTTACACTGAAAAATTCCACATAAGCAAAATTTGTATGGAGCACCCTACTGCAGAACACACCGACATGGACGAAAGGGTCGACTGGCCAAGAGAAAAAATTTTTGCGGGACCACTCAAAACATCATAGTTAGACCTAGCAAATGATGAAAAGTGAAACCCGCGATCGATTGGAGAAACCTTATTTTACACTGAAAAATTCCACATAAGGAAAATTTGTATGGAGCACCCTACTGCAGAGCACACCGACAGGGCCGGGAAGGAAGGCCCGGTCCAAGAAAAAATTTTTGCGGGACCACTCAAAACATCATAGTTAGACCTAGCAAATGATGAAAAGTGAAACCCGCGATCGATTGGAGAAACCTTATTTTACACTGAAAAATTCCACATAAGGAAAATATGTATGGAGCACCCTACTGCAGAGCACACCGACAGGGCCGGGAAGGAAGGCCCGGTCCAAGAAAAAATTTTTGCGGGACCACTCAAAACATCATAGTTAGACCTAGCAAATGATGAAAAGTGAAACCCGCGATCGATTGGAGAAACCTTATTTTACACTGAAAAATTCCACATAAGCAAAATTTGTATGGAGCACCCTACTGCAGAACACACCGACAGGGCCGGGAAGGAAGGCCCGGTCCAAGAAAAAATTTTTGCGGGACCACTCAAAACATCATAGTTAGACCTAGCAAATGATGAAAAGTGAAACCCGCGATCGATTGGAGAAACCTTATTTTACACTGAAAAATTCCACATAAGGAAAATATGTATGGAGCACCCTACTGCAGAGCACACCGACAGGGCCGGGAAGGAAGGCCCGGTCCAAGAAAAAATTTTTGCGGGACCACTCAAAACATCATAGTTAGACCTAGCAAATGATGAAAAGTGAAACCCGCGATCGATTGGAGAAACCTTATTTTACACTGAAAAATTCCACATAAGCAAAATTTGTATGGAGCACCCTACTGCAGAACACACCGACAGGGCCGGGAAGGAAGGCCCGGTCCAAGAAAAAATTTTTGCGGGACCACTCAAAACATCATAGTTAGACCTAGCAAATGATGAAAAGTGAAACCCGCGATCGATTGGAGAAACCTTATTTTACACTGAAAAATTCCACATAAGGAAAATTTGTATGGAGCACCCTACTGCAGAGCACACCGACAGGGCCGGGAAGGAAGGCCCGGTCCAAGAAAAAATTTTTGCGGGACCACTCAAAACATCATAGTTAGACCTAGCAAATGATGAAAAGTGAAACCCGCGATCGATTGGAGAAACCTTATTTTACACTGAAAAATTCCACATAAGGAAAATTTGTATGGAGCACCCTACTGCAGAGCACACCGACAGGGCCGGGAAGGAAGGCCCGGTCCAAGAAAAAATTTTTGCGGGACCACTCAAAACATCATAGTTAGACCTAGCAAATGATGAAAAGTGAAACCCGCGATCGATTGGAGAAACCTTATTTTACACTGAAAAATTCCACATAAGCAAAATTTGTATGGAGCACCCTACTGCAGAGCACACCGACAGGGCCGGGAAGGAAGGCCCGGTCCAAGAAAAAATTTTTGCGGGACCACTCAAAACATCATAGTTAGACCTAGCAAATGATGAAAAGTGAAACCCGCGATCGATTGGAGAAACCTTATTTTACACTGAAAAATTCCACATAAGCAAAATTTGTATGGAGCACCCTACTGCAGAGCACACCGACAGGGCCGGGAAGGAAGGCCCGGTCCAAGAAAAAATTTTTGCGGGACCACTCAAAACATCATAGTTAGACCTAGCAAATGATGAAAAGTGAAACCCGCGATCGATTGGAGAAACCTTATTTTACACTGAAAAATTCCACATAAGCAAAATTTGTATGGAGCACCCTACTGCAGAACACACCGACAGGGCCGGGAAGGAAGGCCCGGTCCAAGAAAAAATTTTTGCGGGACCACTCAAAACATCATAGTTAGACCTAGCAAATGATGAAAAGTGAAACCCGCGATCGATTGGAGAAACCTTATTTTACACTGAAAAATTCCACATAAGGAAAATTTGTATGGAGCACCCTACTGCAGAGCACACCGACAGGGCCGGGAAGGAAGGCCCGGTCCAAGAAAAAATTTTTGCGGGACCACTCAAAACATCATAGTTAGACCTAGCAAATGATGAAAAGTGAAACCCGCGATCGATTGGAGAAACCTTATTTTACACTGAAAAATTCCACATAAGCAAAATTTGTATGGAGCACCCTACTGCAGAGCACACCGACAGGGCCGGGAAGGAAGGCCCGGTCCAAGAAAAAATTTTTGCGGGACCACTCAAAACATCATAGTTAGACCTAGCAAATGATGAAAAGTGAAACCCGCGATCGATTGGAGAAACCTTATTTTACACTGAAAAATTCCACATAAGGAAAATTTGTATGGAGCACCCTACTGCAGAGCACACCGACAGGGCCGGGAAGGAAGGCCCGGTCCAAGAAAAAATTTTTGCGGGACCACTCAAAACATCATAGTTAGACCTAGCAAATGATGAAAAGTGAAACCCGCGATCGATTGGAGAAACCTTATTTTACACTGAAAAATTCCACATAAGGAAAATTTGTATGGAGCACCCTACTGCAGAGCACACCGACAGGGCCGGGAAGGAAGGCCCGGTCCAAGAAAAAATTTTTGCGGGACCACTCAAAACATCATAGTTAGACCTAGCAAATGATGAAAAGTGAAACCCGCGATCGATTGGAGAAACCTTATTTTACACTGAAAAATTCCACATAAGGAAAATTTGTATGGAGCACCCTACTGCAGAACACACCGACAGGGCCGGGAAGGAAGGCCCGGTCCAAGAAAAAATTTTTGCGGGACCACTCAAAACATCATAGTTAGACCTAGCAAATGATGAAAAGTGAAACCCGCGATCGATTGGAGAAACCTTATTTTACACTGAAAAATTCCACATAAGGAAAATTTGTATGGAGCACCCTACTGCAGAACACACCGACAGGGCCGGGAAGGAAGGCCCGGTCCAAGAAAAAATTTTTGCGGGACCACTCAAAACATCATAGTTAGACCTAGCAAATGATGAAAAGTGAAACCCGCGATCGATTGGAGAAACCTTATTTTACACTGAAAAATTCCACATAAGCAAAATTTGTATGGAGCACCCTACTGCAGAGCACACCGACAGGGCCGGGAAGGAAGGCCCGGTCCAAGAAAAAATTTTTGCGGGACCACTCAAAACATCATAGTTAGACCTAGCAAATGATGAAAAGTGAAACCCGCGATCGATTGGAGAAACCTTATTTTACACTGAAAAATTCCACATAAGGAAAATTTGTATGGAGCACCCTACTGCAGAACACACCGACAGGGCCGGGAAGGAAGGCCCGGTCCAAGAAAAAATTTTTGCGGGACCACTCAAAACATCATAGTTAGACCTAGCAAATGATGAAAAGTGAAACCCGCGATCGATTGGAGAAACCTTATTTTACACTGAAAAATTCCACATAAGGAAAATTTGTATGGAGCACCCTACTGCAGAGCACACCGACAGGGCCGGGAAGGAAGGCCCGGTCCAAGAAAAAATTTTTGCGGGACCACTCAAAACATCATAGTTAGACCTAGCAAATGATGAAAAGTGAAACCCGCGATCGATTGGAGAAACCTTATTTTACACTGAAAAATTCCACATAAGGAAAATTTGTATGGAGCACCCTACTGCAGAGCACACCGACAGGGCCGGGAAGGAAGGCCCGGTCCAAGAAAAAATTTTTGCGGGACCACTCAAAACATCATAGTTAGACCTAGCAAATGATGAAAAGTGAAACCCGCGATCGATTGGAGAAACCTTATTTTACACTGAAAAATTCCACATAAGGAAAATTTGTATGGAGCACCCTACTGCAGAGCACACCGACAGGGCCGGGAAGGAAGGCCCGGTCCAAGAAAAAATTTTTGCGGGACCACTCAAAACATCATAGTTAGACCTAGCAAATGATGAAAAGTGAAACCCGCGATCGATTGGAGAAACCTTATTTTACACTGAAAAATTCCACATAAGGAAAATTTGTATGGAGCACCCTACTGCAGAGCACACCGACAGGGCCGGGAAGGAAGGCCCGGTCCAAGAAAAAATTTTTGCGGGACCACTCAAAACATCATAGTTAGACCTAGCAAATGATGAAAAGTGAAACCCGCGATCGATTGGAGAAACCTTATTTTACACTGAAAAATTCCACATAAGGAAAATTTGTATGGAGCACCCTACTGCAGAGCACACCGACAGGGCCGGGAAGGAAGGCCCGGTCCAAGAAAAAATTTTTGCGGGACCACTCAAAACATCATAGTTAGACCTAGCAAATGATGAAAAGTGAAACCCGCGATCGATTGGAGAAACCTTATTTTACACTGAAAAATTCCACATAAGGAAAATTTGTATGGAGCACCCTACTGCAGAGCACACCGACAGGGCCGGGAAGGAAGGCCCGGTCCAAGAAAAAATTTTTGCGGGACCACTCAAAACATCATAGTTAGACCTAGCAAATGATGAAAAGTGAAACCCGCGATCGATTGGAGAAACCTTATTTTACACTGAAAAATTCCACATAAGGAAAATTTGTATGGAGCACCCTACTGCAGAGCACACCGACAGGGCCGGGAAGGAAGGCCCGGTCCAAGAAAAAATTTTTGCGGGACCACTCAAAACATCATAGTTAGACCTAGCAAATGATGAAAAGTGAAACCCGCGATCGATTGGAGAAACCTTATTTTACACTGAAAAATTCCACATAAGGAAAATTTGTATGGAGCACCCTACTGCAGAGCACACCGACAGGGCCGGGAAGGAAGGCCCGGTCCAAGAAAAAATTTTTGCGGGACCACTCAAAACATCATAGTTAGACCTAGCAAATGATGAAAAGTGAAACCCGCGATCGATTGGAGAAACCTTATTTTACACTGAAAAATTCCACATAAGGAAAATTTGTATGGAGCACCCTACTGCAGAGCACACCGACAGGGCCGGGAAGGAAGGCCCGGTCCAAGAAAAAATTTTTGCGGGACCACTCAAAACATCATAGTTAGACCTAGCAAATGATGAAAAGTGAAACCCGCGATCGATTGGAGAAACCTTATTTTACACTGAAAAATTCCACATAAGGAAAATTTGTATGGAGCACCCTACTGCAGAGCACACCGACAGGGCCGGGAAGGAAGGCCCGGTCCAAGAAAAAATTTTTGCGGGACCACTCAAAACATCATAGTTAGACCTAGCAAATGATGAAAAGTGAAACCCGCGATCGATTGGAGAAACCTTATTTTACACTGAAAAATTCCACATAAGGAAAATTTGTATGGAGCACCCTACTGCAGAGCACACCGACAGGGCCGGGAAGGAAGGCCCGGTCCAAGAAAAAATTTTTGCGGGACCACTCAAAACATCATAGTTAGACCTAGCAAATGATGAAAAGTGAAACCCGCGATCGATTGGAGAAACCTTATTTTACACTGAAAAATTCCACATAAGGAAAATTTGTATGGAGCACCCTACTGCAGAGCACACCGACAGGGCCGGGAAGGAAGGCCCGGTCCAAGAAAAAATTTTTGCGGGACCACTCAAAACATCATAGTTAGACCTAGCAAATGATGAAAAGTGAAACCCGCGATCGATTGGAGAAACCTTATTTTACACTGAAAAATTCCACATAAGGAAAATTTGTATGGAGCACCCTACTGCAGAGCACACCGACAGGGCCGGGAAGGAAGGCCCGGTCCAAGAAAAAATTTTTGCGGGACCACTCAAAACATCATAGTTAGACCTAGCAAATGATGAAAAGTGAAACCCGCGATCGATTGGAGAAACCTTATTTTACACTGAAAAATTCCACATAAGGAAAATTTGTATGGAGCACCCTACTGCAGAGCACACCGACAGGGCCGGGAAGGAAGGCCCGGTCCAAGAAAAAATTTTTGCGGGACCACTCAAAACATCATAGTTAGACCTAGCAAATGATGAAAAGTGAAACCCGCGATCGATTGGAGAAACCTTATTTTACACTGAAAAATTCCACATAAGGAAAATTTGTATGGAGCACCCTACTGCAGAGCACACCGACATGGACGAAAGGGTCGACTGGCCAAGAGAAAAAATTTTTGCGGGACCACTCAAAACATCATAGTTAGACCTAGCAAATGATGAAAAGTGAAACCCGCGATCGATTGGAGAAACCTTATTTTACACTGAAAAATTCCACATAAGGAAAATTTGTATGGAGCACCCTACTGCAGAACACACCGACATGGACGAAAGGGTCGACTGGCCAAGAGAAAAAATTTTTGCGGGACCACTCAAAACATCATAGTTAGACCTAGCAAATGATGAAAAGTGAAACCCGCGATCGATTGGAGAAACCTTATTTTACACTGAAAAATTCCACATAAGGAAAATTTGTATGGAGCACCCTACTGTGGTCACCATCGGTCGAGTTGGTCGAGACGGGCAAAAAATTTTTTTTTCCATATCGTCTCAAAACATGATTTATGGACCTTGTAAATGTTGAAAAGTGAAACGAAATCACTTTTGGAGCGATGAAAATTTTGTATGGGAGGTCCCTACCCGGAACAAATTTTACTAGTAAAGTCATCATTCCGCGACGAGAAATTTGAAAATGGTCAAATATGGTTAAGATGTCATGTTCATTCCCTACTATGGGGGACCAGGTCGTCACGAAAAAATTTTTTTCTCGACCTGGTCAAATGTGGTTCTGCGACGGAGGTTAAACTAATATTGCATAATTTGGCCCAAAAACCCCCCTCTGTCAGAGAACGAAGCCCTTCAAGCTCGATAGCAGACCACATAAGTTGAGATTTGAGGTATCTGAAAGTTGAATATAGAGCGAGGTTCTAAGCGAAGGGATAGCTTAACGTTGAGCATTGAACGCAAAAAAGCTTAGAGATAAGCTTATTATATAACGATTGTGGTGCAGGACACAGCTTAACGTTGAGCTTTGAACGCACATGGCTAGAACTAAGCTAAGAGATACCTATAGTGGTGCATGGAACTGCTCACAAGTTGAGCTTCGAGAAGTCCAAAGGCAAAATGTAGAGCGAGGTTCTAAGCGAAGGGATAGCTTAACGTTGAGCATTGAACGCAAAAAGCTTAGAGATAAGCTTATTATATAACGATTGTGGTGCAGGACACAGCTTAACGTTGAGCTTTGAACGCACATGGCTAGAACTAAGCTAAGAGATACCTATAGTGGTGCATGGAACTGCTCACAAGTTGAGCTTCGAGAAGTCCAAAGGCAAAATGTAGAGCGAGGTTCTAAGCGAAGGGATAGCTTAACGTTGAGCATTGAACGCAAAAAGCTTAGAGATAAGCTTATTATATAACGATTGTGGTGCAGGACACAGCTTAACGTTGAGCTTTGAACGCACATGGCTAGAACTAAGCTAAGAGATACCTATAGTGGTGCATGGAACTGCTCACAAGTTGAGCTTCGAGAAGTCCAAAGGCAAAATGTAGAGCGAGGTTCTAAGCGAAGGGATAGCTTAACGTTGAGCATTGAACGCAAAAAGCTTAGAGATAAGCTTATTATATAACGATTGTGGTGCAGGACACAGCTTAACGTTGAGCTTTGAACGCACATGGCTAGAACTAAGCTAAGAGATACGGGTAGTGGTGCATGGAACTGCTCACAAGTTGAGCTTCGAGAAGTCCAAAGGCAAAATGTAGAGCGAGGTTCTAAGCGAAGGGATAGCTTAACGTTGAGCATTGAACGCAAAAAAGCTTAGAGATAAGCTTATTATATAACGATTGTGGTGCAGGACACAGCTTAACGTTGAGCTTTGAACGCACATGGCTAGAACTAAGCTAAGAGATACGGGTAGTGGTGCATGGAACTGCTCACAAGTTGAGCTTCGAGAAGTCCAAAGGCAAAATATAGAGAGAGGTCCTAGCAGCCTAAAAAACTTCTAGGGCCGACAGCTCACAAGTTGAGTTTCGAACGCAATTAGGCTACCCTGGTAGCCTTGATTTGAAAGCATTAAGGCAATGATATGGTAGAATGCCCGATCTTAAACCTATTGACAGAGAATGTGTACGAGTAAGCATAGATGTGGAGGAGCACATACCCTAAACAGTCCCGAAAGATGGTTAGCTAAGTGATGCATCACAAATGGACTTGGCGCACCAAGTTCACACTGAATCACACACGATCGCGTATATTAAAACCTGTTGTGTGGTGCATCACTAATAAAGTTTGGTGCGTCAAACGAACATGAGAGTTGAGCATATTGGGTATGTGTGATAACACACTTTGCACGACAATCGAGAAACCGCATAAGCTCAGTATAACACAGCAGGGGAAGATTGATGAAAACCAGAGCTAATACATGCAACAGGCCGGGAATGCTGCTTCTGAAGGTGGTAGAACCGGTGCACTTATTAGTTAAACCAATCGGCCGATTGAGTTGAAGTCTGGTACCGATCTTTCACTTGACTGTGCCCCATCAACTATTGATGGTAGTGTAGAGGACTACCATGGTTGTGACGGGAAGCGGGAATCAGGGTTCGATTCCGGAGCTAGTAGAGAGTGCCTGATAAAGGCCATGGTACACATCCAAATCAGGAAAGCAGCAGGAAACACTACCATACATTACCAGGTGCATAGGAGGATTGCAAGCCCGTAAATTGCCCGATCATAGCCAGCGATGCTGAGAACGGAATTTATTCCTTCGATCGTCGTTGGTTCACATGTTTACTGATGGTTGTACGAACACCATACCCGGTGGTAAGTACAGTGGAGCTCGCCTTCACAACATAATGTTCACCAGTTGGACGCATAGATTGGAATAGCTCACATAGTGTTGGATTGCTGGAAACACACATTCCAGACTGCTCCGGTAGTCATGGAAAGGAGAGGATTGCAAGCCCGTAAATTGCCCGATTATAGCCAGCGATGCTGAGAACGGAATTTATTCCTTCGATCGTCGTTGGTTCACATGTTTACTGATGGTTGTACGAACACCATACCCGGTGGTAAGTACAGTGGAGCTCGCCTTCACAACATAATGTTCACCAGTTGGACGCATAGATTGGAATAGCTCACATAGTGTTGGATTGCTGGAAACACACATTCCAGACTGCTCCGGTAGTCATGGAAAGGAGAGGATTGCAAGCCCGTAAATTGCCCGATTATAGCCAACGATGCTGAGAACGGAATTTATTCCTTCGATCGTCGTTGGTTCACATGTTTACTGATGGTTGTACGAACACCATACGCCGGTGGTAAGTACAGTGGAGCTCGCCTTCACAACATAATGTTCACCAGTTGGACGCATAGATTGGAATAGCTCACAAGTGTTGGAAAGTTGAACGCACGTTGAAGACCGCTACTGTGGTCTTGGAAAGTAGAGGATTGCAAGCCCGTAAATTGTCCGATCATAGCCAACGATGCTGAGATCGGAATTCATTCCTTCGATCGTCGTTGGTTCGCATGTTTACTGATGGTTGTACGAACACCATACCCGGTGGTAAGTACAGTGGAGCTCGCCTTCACAACATAATGTTCACCAGTTGAACGTACAAGTTGGAATAGCTCACATAGTGTTGGATTGCTGGAAACACACAAAATGATACGAGTAAGGTTGCGTGAGTAAGGCACGTACAC
>NW_026525907.1:62500-67500 GCF_943734725.1 Anopheles marshallii | reverse complement strand
AAACCCGCGATCGATTGGAGAAACCTTATTTTACACTGAAAAATTCCACATAAGGAAAATTTGTATGGAGCACCCTACTGCAGAGCACACCGACAGGGCCGGGAAGGAAGGCCCGGTCCAAGAAAAAATTTTTGCGGGACCACTCAAAACATCATAGTTAGACCTAGCAAATGATGAAAAGTGAAACCCGCGATCGATTGGAGAAACCTTATTTTACACTGAAAAATTCCACATAAGGAAAATTTGTATGGAGCACCCTACTGCAGAACACACCGACATGGACGAAAGGGTCGACTGGCTAAGAGAAAAAATTTTTGCGGGACCACTCAAAACATCATAGTTAGACCTAGCAAATGATGAAAAGTGAAACCCGCGATCGATTGGAGAAACCTTATTTTACACTGAAAAATTCCACATAAGGAAAATTTGTATGGAGCACCCTACTGCAGAGCACACCGACAGGGCCGGGAAGGAAGGCCCGGTCCAAGAAAAAATTTTTGCGGGACCACTCAAAACATCATAGTTAGACCTAGCAAATGATGAAAAGTGAAACCCGCGATCGATTGGAGAAACCTTATTTTACACTGAAAAATTCCACATAAGGAAAATTTGTATGGAGCACCCTACTGCAGAGCACACCGACAGGGCCGGGAAGGAAGGCCCGGTCCAAGAAAAAATTTTTGCGGGACCACTCAAAACATCATAGTTAGACCTAGCAAATGATGAAAAGTGAAACCCGCGATCGATTGGAGAAACCTTATTTTACACTGAAAAATTCCACATAAGGAAAATTTGTATGGAGCACCCTACTGCAGAGCACACCGACAGGGCCGGGAAGGAAGGCCCGGTCCAAGAAAAAAATTTTGCGGGACCACTCAAAACATCATAGTTAGACCTAGCAAATGATGAAAAGTGAAACCCGCGATCGATTGGAGAAACCTTATTTTACACTGAAAAATTCCACATAAGGAAAATTTGTATGGAGCACCCTACTGCAGAGCACACCGACAGGGCCGGGAAGGAAGGCCCGGTCCAAGAAAAAATTTTTGCGGGACCACTCAAAACATCATAGTTAGACCTAGCAAATGATGAAAAGTGAAACCCGCGATCGATTGGAGAAACCTTATTTTACACTGAAAAATTCCACATAAGGAAAATTTGTATGGAGCACCCTACTGCAGAGCACACCGACAGGGCCGGGAAGGAAGGCCCGGTCCAAGAAAAAATTTTTGCGGGACCACTCAAAACATCATAGTTAGACCTAGCAAATGATGAAAAGTGAAACCCGCGATCGATTGGAGAAACCTTATTTTACACTGAAAAATTCCACATAAGGAAAATTTGTATGGAGCACCCTACTGCAGAGCACACCGACAGGGCCGGGAAGGAAGGCCCGGTCCAAGAAAAAATTTTTGCGGGACCACTCAAAACATCATAGTTAGACCTAGCAAATGATGAAAAGTGAAACCCGCGATCGATTGGAGAAACCTTATTTTACACTGAAAAATTCCACATAAGGAAAATTTGTATGGAGCACCCTACTGCAGAGCACACCGACAGGGCCGGGAAGGAAGGCCCGGTCCAAGAAAAAATTTTTGCGGGACCACTCAAAACATCATAGTTAGACCTAGCAAATGATGAAAAGTGAAACCCGCGATCGATTGGAGAAACCTTATTTTACACTGAAAAATTCCACATAAGGAAAATTTGTATGGAGCACCCTACTGCAGCGCACACCGACAGGGCCGGGAAGGAAGGCCCGGTCCAAGAAAAAATTTTTGCGGGACCACTCAAAACATCATAGTTAGACCTAGCAAATGATGAAAAGTGAAACCCGCGATCGATTGGAGAAACCTTATTTTACACTGAAAAATTCCACATAAGGAAAATTTGTATGGAGCACCCTACTGCAGAGCACACCGACAGGGCCGGGAAGGAAGGCCCGGTCCAAGAAAAAATTTTTGCGGGACCACTCAAAACATCATAGTTAGACCTAGCAAATGATGAAAAGTGAAACCCGCGATCGATTGGAGAAACCTTATTTTACACTGAAAAATTCCACATAAGGAAAATTTGTATGGAGCACCCTACTGCAGAGCACACCGACAGGGCCGGGAAGGAAGGCCCGGTCCAAGAAAAAATTTTTGCGGGACCACTCAAAACATCATAGTTAGACCTAGCAAATGATGAAAAGTGAAACCCGCGATCGATTGGAGAAACCTTATTTTACACTGAAAAATTCCACATAAGCAAAATTTGTATGGAGCACCCTACTGCAGAGCACACCGACAGGGCCGGGAAGGAAGGCCCGGTCCAAGAAAAAATTTTTGCGGGACCACTCAAAACATCATAGTTAGACCTAGCAAATGATGAAAAGTGAAACCCGCGATCGATTGGAGAAACCTTATTTTACACTGAAAATTCCACATAAGCAAAATTTGTATGGAGCACCCTACTGTGGTCACCATCGGTCGAGTTGGTCGAGACGGGCAAAAAATTTTTTTTTCCATATCGTCTCAAAACATGATTTATGGACCTTGTAAATGTTGAAAAGTGAAACGAAATCACTTTTGGAGCGATGAAAATTTTGTATGGGAGGTCCCTACCCGGAACAAATTTTACTAGTAAAGTCATGATTCCGCGACGAGAAATTTGAAAATGGTCAAATATGGTTAAGATGTCATGTTCATTCCCTACTATGGGGGACCAGGTCGTCACGAAAAAATTTTTTTCTCGACCTGGTCAAATGTGGTTCTGCGACGGAGGTTAAACTAATAATGCATAATTTGGGCCAAAAACCCCCCTCTGTCAGATATTGTACCCGTTCAAGAGCAATAGCAGACCACATAAGTTGAGCTTTGAGGTATCTGAAAGTTGAATATAGAGCGAGGTTCTAAGCGAAGGGATAGCTTAACGTTGAGCATTGAACGCAAAAAAGCTTAGAGATAAGCTTAAGATACAAGGGTTGTGGTGCATGAGGCCGCTTAACGTTGAGCTTTGAACGCACATGGCTAGAACTAAGCTAAGAGATACCTATAGTGGTGCATGGAACTGCTCACAAGTTGAGCTTCGAGAAGTCCAAAGGCAAAATGTAGAGCGAGGTTCTAAGCGAAGGGATAGCTTAACGTTGAGCATTGAACGCAAAAAAGCTTAGAGATAAGCTTAAGATACAAGGGTTGTGGTGCATGAGGCCGCTTAACGTTGAGCTTTGAACGCACATGGCTAGAACTAAGCTAAGAGATACCTATAGTGGTGCATGGAACTGCTCACAAGTTGAGCTTCGAGAAGTCCAAAGGCAAAATGTAGAGCGAGGTTCTAAGCGAAGGGATAGCTTAACGTTGAGCATTGAACGCAAAAAAGCTTAGAGATAAGCTTATTATATAACGATTGTGGTGCAGGACACAGCTTAACGTTGAGCTTTGAACGCACATGGCTAGAACTAAGCTAAGAGATACGGGTAGTGGTGCATGGAACTGCTCACAAGTTGAGCTTCGAGAAGTCCAAAGGCAAAATATAGAGAGAGGTCCTAGCAGCCTAAAAAACTTCTAGGGCCGACAGCTCACAAGTTGAGTTTCGAACGCAATTAGGCTACCCTGGTAGCCTTGATTTGAAAGCATTAAGGCAATGATATGGTAGAATGCCCGATCTTAAACCTATTGACAGAGAATGTGTACGAGTAAGCATAGATGTGGAGGAGCACATACCCTAAACAGTCCCGAAAGATGGTTAGCTAAGTGATGCATCACAAATGGACTTGGCGCACCAAGTTCACACTGAAACACACACGATCGCGTATATTAAAACCTGTTGTGTGGTGCATCACTAATAAAGTTTGGTGCGTCAAACGAACATGAGAGTTGAGCATATTGGGTATGTGTGATAACACACTTTGCACGACAATCGAGAAACCGCATAAGCTCAGTATAACACAGCAGGGGAAGATTGATGAAAACCAGAGCTAATACATGCAACAGGCCGGGAATGCTGCTTCTGAAGGTGGTAGGACCGGTGCACTTATTAGTTAAACCAATCGGCCGATTGAGTTGAAGTCTGGTACCGATCTTTCACTTGACTGTGCCCCATCAACTATTGATGGTAGTGTAGAGGACTACCATGGTTGTGACGGGAAGCGGGAATCAGGGTTCGATTCCGGAGCTAGTAGAGAGTGCCTGATAAAGGCCATGGTACACATCCAAATCAGGAAAGCAGCAGGAAACACTACCATACATTGCCAGGTGCATAGGAGGATTGCAAGCCCGTAAATTGCCCGATCATAGCCAACGATGCTGAGAACGGAATTTATTCCTTCGATCGTCGTTGGTTCACATGTTTACTGATGGTTGTACGAACACCATACCCGGTGGTAAGTACAGTGGAGCTCGCCTTCACAACATAATGTTCACCAGTTGGACGCATAGATTGGAATAGCTCACATAGTGTTGGATTGCTGGAAACACACATTCCAGACTGCTCCGGTAGTCATGGAAAGGAGAGGATTGCAAGCCCGTAAATTGCCCGATTATAGCCAACGATGCTGAGAACGGAATTTATTCCTTCGATCGTCGTTGGTTCACATGTTTACTGATGGTTGTACGAACACCATACCCGGTGGTAAGTACAGTGGAGCTCGCCTTCACAACATAATGTTCACCAGTTGGACGCATAGATTGGAATAGCTCACATAGTGTTGGATTGCTGGAAACACACATTCCAGACTGCTCCGGTAGTCATGGAAAGGAGAGGATTGCAAGCCCGTAAATTGCCCGATTATAGCCAACGATGCTGAGAACGGAATTTATTCCTTCGATCGTCGTTGGTTCACATGTTTACTGATGGTTGTACGAACACCATACCCGGTGGTAAGTACAGTGGAGCTCGCCTTCACAACATAATGTTCACCAGTTGGACGCATAGATTGGAATAGCTCACAAGTGTTGGAAAGTTGAACGCACGTTGAAGACCGCTACTGTGGTCTTGGAAAGTAGAGGATTGCAAGCCCG
>NW_026525907.1:40000-52500 GCF_943734725.1 Anopheles marshallii | reverse complement strand
GCCTTGGAGGTGGCCATCCGCTCAGCCAGCGAAAGAATTTCCGAGCTCGTGACCGGCCTCAGAGCTTCATGTGAGGCGGTGCACGCGTCGATTTCAGGCCACTCGAACGCTGGGTGCTCCGGGAACAGGGCGTCGACGATCGGGCCGAGAACGGCTCGGTCCGTTTCCGGTGGCGCCCGGCTTCGCAGCTTCGCTCGCACGATCTTATAGCCAAGACCGAACACTTCCGCCTCGACGCCGTCTATCAGCTCCTGGAGGCAGCTCTCCTTGCTGGACTGGATGCCGGCCTTCAGCAAGCGTCGGCAGTCTTGCAGCTTTCCCGACGTCACGTCCCGCTCCGACGGTTGGGCCCGGTGATGTGCTATCTCCGCTGCCTCACACTCCTCTCTCAGGCGTTCGATTTCTGGAGACCACCAGTACACCTGGGGCTTGCGGTGGTAGGTAGCCCCGTGTACCCTCTCCATAATCTCGTCGCACGCTCGAGTGAGTCCGCCGACCAGCCCCTCCGGAGTGTCGACATGTCCGAAGTGGCCGTGCGTGAGTGCGACGTCGAAGCACTGCCGGTCGAACTGCTTCGTCTTCCAGCGCGTCCCGGCGTGCCTGGCTGTCCCGTCGTTGGCTGTTGCTCGGCTTCGGTGCTGCTGGCCACGTCGCTGGGGGCGCTGTCCAGGAACGTCCACCCCGAACTCGATGTATGCATGATCACTGCCTGAGAAGCGGTTAAGCACGCGCCATGAGTCCGGCCGTGCGATGAGCTGACTGGCAAAGGAGACGTCAACGACGCTTTCCCGTGCAACCCCGTTGCCCCTGAACGTGGGCGCGTTGCCACGGTTCAGCGTCTGCAGTGCCAGCTGCTCCACCACATGCAGGAGCTCCTGCCCCTTCCGGGTGGTGCGCGCACTCCCCCACTCCTCGTTCCAGGCGTTGAAGTCCCCGGCCAGGACTGATGTTGCGTGTCCGACCAGCGACACCTCCACCGCACCGAGGAAGCTTTCGAAGTCTTCGATGCCGCTGCTGGGTGGCACGTAGCAGCTGGCGAACGTTACTCCCGCTATGGTGGCCACCACGAGTCCCGGGACGACGCTCCCCCAAAGCCGTTGAATAGGGTACGCCCCTGTTGCTATTATCGCCACGCTCTGTTCCGCATCGATGGCCCACCGCGGATCATCCCGAGGTGGTCGATATAGTTCGCAGGCGAGCACCACCTGAGCCCCTAACTCGCGAGCCGTCTGCAGCATGAGGTCTTGGGCTGCCCGGCTTCGCCCGAGGTTCACTTGCAGCACTTTTAGCGCCGGCACGTCGGATGCCCGACCGGGTGCGGGCCGCTGCACACGACGCAGCGCACCTCCGCCGTGCAGCTCTTCGCCTGGTGATCCGGCTTCCCGCAGCGAATGCAGCTTGTCGAGCGGTCCACTTCGCTCCTGCACGCAGCTCGGACGTGCCCCATCTCGAGGCACTTGTAGCACCGTTGCTGACGCGCCTGCAGAGGAGCCACCTTCCGGATCAGACACGATGTGTATTTGATCTTGACGCTCTTGTCGACCAGACCCTCCGCAGCCCTGGCTGTTACGCGGGCTATCGCCACTTTCGTGCCGTCCCAGGCAGGTCGCAGGCGAACCGATGTCTCCTCCACCTCGCATTGGCACAGGTTGGTCAGCGCCATCGCCACATCGGTCTCCTTCGCTAAAGGGTCGACAGCGTCCAACCGGATTTCGACCATAGGCGTGACCAGCCGAGCTGAGGCCGGCCGTTCTGCCTTTGCGCAGACCTGCTTGATGCACTGCAGAACTTCTGCAGCGTCCGCGCTCTCCTTCAGCTCCATGACAAGCCTGGAGCGTGTGGTGCGTCGCCCGACGCCTAGGGCCTCAGCATGTTTCTCCATTTCTGGAGCTGTTCGGACAGCCTGGTACACCTCCGTCCAGGTTTGTCCCTCAGCTGGGGCGATTTCAATAGCGTCCGGCTTGGTTTTTCGCTGCCGCTGACGCCGACCTCCTCGTTGTGCTCCAGGCTGGCTACCCCGGGCCTGTTGTCCCTGATGTTGCTGGGGCTGCTGCTTAGACGGTCCTGCGATCGGCTGTCGCTGAACCGCTGCCCGTTGCGGTAGTTGCGGCCACTGCTGCTGCTGTTGCTGCGGCTTGTTCCCCGGTTGCCGGGCCGGCTTACGACGCACCACTTCAGCCCAGGAGCCGCCTTCCGGGTCTGAAAGCGGAGCTGCCGTTGCCGACACCGCTCCCTGCTGTCGCTGTTGCTGCTGCTGCTCACGACGTTGCTGCTGCTGCTGCTGCTGCTGCTGTTGCTGCTGCTGCTGCTGCCACTGCTGCTTCTGGCTGCCTCCATAGCCCAGCGTCTGTGCAAGGAGCTCTTGGAAGCTGGCTCGCTCCTCCCTCAGCTCGTTGCGCAGGCGCTCAATGTCTTCACGAGCCAGCGTCTCGCGCATCCGGGCTTCCTCTCGGGCCAGCTGCAAATCTTGCCGGGCCTGCACAGCATTTGTTTCCAACTGCTGCCGGAGCATCTGGATCTCCTGTTGCAGACCCACGATCGTCGCTCGCAGCTGCTCGTTGGTGAGCGACGTCTCATTGAGGAGCTGTCTCAGCTCCGACATTTCCGGGGACTGCTGCTTCGCTCCCGGAACAGATGTTCGTGTAAGAGCCACTCGCGGCTCCAGAATAGTGGAGAGCTTCGCCGGCCTCTCCTCCGTTGACTCCGTCCTGGAACGGAGGGTTCGCCCCGTCGACGACATCTCCACCTCTCACTGTTACGGGTGAGGGTGGAGGGGGGGGGGGAGTCGGGGGAGGTGTTCTCCCCGACTCGCGGCGACGTAGCGCGTTGATTGACTCCCCACACGTTAAAATCGCTCTTCGCACCGGCCTTTTCCCTCCTGTAGGGGAGGGGGTAAATGGGAGGGGGAAGGGGGGGTGGCGGTCCGCTGCCTCTCGCCGAGACCTTTCCAACGATGCCTCGGGCGTGTCCCTAGCCCAAAGGATGGCCGAGTAATCACACTCTTAAGGATTTTACACTAAGTCTGATAAGTGCATAAATAGTTATCAAACTACTTATCAAACTTTTCACTCCTTCGTAGCTCCGCGAGTTTTAGTCCGAATCGCACGCGCGAGGGCTCGATCGACGGGGATTTTTGCCCCCCGTCGAGACACGTTTAAACGAAATAACGCCTTGGTACAAACTTTCGTACTTACTTAAGAAAAACCGGTCCCGACACACCGGAAACACGAAAATGTCTAAGTTTGGGGGCCTATATCTCAGCGAGTTTTGCACGTATGGAAACAGTAGACCCCTCAAACGAAGCGCACTGTTCTCACTAAGCGTTTCGCACTATTTTCGTACCGTTGAATTCGCCTAAGGGGGGGCAAAATCTACCGGAACCGAAAAACTACGGTTTTTCGGGCACCACTTCCGGTAGACCGCACACAGACGCGCTCACAAGGTCTCAATGGATGCGTCTTGTCAAGACCTTTCCACCGATACCCCAAACGTCCCGATCCGACCACCCTACACCTTATTAAAAAAAGAAAGGTGGTCCACGAAAAACTCCCCCCCCTTAAGGGGTGGGGGGGTGAAATTTGGGTGGGGGGTCGGCGGCCAGGATCGGGGGCCGGACACGTGAAATCGAAGCCCTGGCACGCGTGGCCTGGCTGATACGGCCGATTTTCACTCCAAACACTCGCACACACGCACGCACACAGAAACACGCGGTACTCGGCCAAGAACGCGCAACCGAACAGCTGTCCCATACAAAATGTATGGGAACGAAAGACGCCGGAAATCGCCAAAACCTCCAACTTTGGAAGCCTATAACTCCGCAACGGTTCGTCGCACAAAAATGTTAGACCACTCTATCGACGCGGGATATTCTCACTTATAGTCCTCAAGTGTTTTTAAGATCACTAACGCACTTTTTTGGGGGGTAAAACGGTCCCCCACCAAAAACTCACAGTTTTTCAAGTGCCACTTCCGGTGTAACGCACACACACACACATACAAAATTTTGTAAGATGCGTCTTACCGAGACGCATCCAACGACACCTTAATCGTCCGGATCGGTTCACAATTCGCCTTAATATTCAACAAAAACCTGCCCACGAAAAACTCCCCCCCCTTAAGGGGTGGGGGGGTGAAATTTGGGTGGGGGGTCGGCGGCCAGGATCGGGGGCCGGACACTTGAAACCAAAGCCCTGGCACGCGTGGCCTGGCTGATACGGCCGATTTTCACTCCAAACACTCGCACACACGCACGCACACAGGAACACACGGCAAACGGAAAGTGCCTTAAATCGTGCACTTTGCCAAAAAGTTACACTTTTCGGTGCGCTTGCACCGGGCTTTACCGTTATGTTCTTCAGCACACTCGCGGCGACAACGCCAGATCGGGCGCAAACCGGTACTTTGCACTGACGTCACACGCGACGACACACGGTACTCGGCCAAGAACGCGCCACCGAACAGCTGTCCCATACAAAATGTATGGGAACGAAAGACGCCGGAAATCGCCAAAACCTCCAACTTTGGAAGCCTATAACTCCGCAACGGTTCGTCGCACAAAAATGTTAGACCACTCTATCGACGCGGGATATTCTCACTTATAGTCCTCAAGTGTTTTTAAGATCACTAACGCACTTTTTGGGGGGTAAAACGGTCCCCCACCAAAAACTCACAGTTTTTCAAGTGCCACTTCCGGTGTAACGCACACACACACACATACAAAATTTTGTAAGATGCGTCTTACCGAGACGCATCCAACGACACCTTAATCGTCCGGATCGGTTCACAATTCGCCTTAATATTCAACAAAAACCTGCCCACGAAAAACTCCCCCCCCTTGATAGGTGGGGGGGTGAAATTTGGGTGGGGGGTCGGCGGCCGAGATCGGGGGCCGGACACGTGGAACCAAGGTCCTCGGTGGCCGTTTGGTGTCTCTTTCGCACACTTTGTCTTACTCAGTATGCACTCACAGTATACACTCACACGCACGCGTCGACAAGAGCTCATCCACAACACGTCCGTTCACTACGGAGGTTCGCTCGCAACTACAGGGATAACTGGCTTGTGGCCGCCAAGCGTTCATAGCGACGTGGCTTATTGATCCTTCGATGTCGGCTCTTCCTATCATTGTGAAGCAAAATTCACCAAGCGTAGGATTGTTCACCCTTTCAAGGGAACGTGAGCTGGGTTTAGACCGTCGTGAGACAGGTTAGTTTTACCCTACTGGTGTGTGCTGTATGCTGCTATCTTAACGGAATTCCTGTGCAGTACGAGAGGAACCACAGGTACGGACCACTGGCTCAATACTAGTTCGACCGGACTTTGGTATGACGCTACGTCCGCTGGATTATGCCTGAACGCCTCTAAGGTCGTATCCAATCCGAGCTGATAGCGCATCATAAACCCATTAGGTGATCGGAAGCTAGCGGGCTTAACAACCCTCTGAGATCCGTCGGTGCTGCCCCGTGCACACTGCCGTCTCATCCCCGCTATAGCACTAGACTGAGCCGCAACGGGCGGGTGTACGCTGCACGTGGAAGTACCTTATCACAGGGAACCCTGGTGGCTGTGCTCCCGTCGACCGTGGATACAACTAGTTTCGACACCTTCGACCGCCCGCAAACGACGGGACTACAGGCTGGGAGCTGCGAGTTGTAGAGATGCGTTCGCATCGATCCTCTCAGGCGACCCATGCTTGGTGGTGAAGTGGTTAGTTCGTGGAGTATAGGCTTGCTGCACTCGACAAGAGTGCTGCTTGCAAGGCTGTGGTGGTACGTATGGTAGTTGATGAGCATAGGCTTGCTGCACTCGACAAGAGTGCTGCTTGCAAGCCTATGGTGGTACGTGTACGGTAGTTGATGTGAGCATAGGCTTGCTGCACTCGACAAGAGTGCTGCTTGCAAGCCTATGGGTGGTGTGGTGTGTGGTGCATGATTAGCCTTTCAAGGAAGATGTGTCCTTGGGGCTAATCGGTTATTTTTATAAGTCCGGGAAACCTTTCTCGTCGGGGTTTTTATCCTAAGCAACCACGAAAGCTTCCAAGAGTTGAAACATTGCCTATCAAGTAGGCCGTACCAGCCCATAGCAAACCAACCAAGATACTCTAACAGGCCAAGATTGGTTGGAGACTTCAAAATGTTGCTAAGTCCATGGCCACCATAAGCCATTTCTATCAAGAAGGCCACGAACTGTGCTTAGCAACCACGAAAGCTTCCAAGAGTTGAAACATTGCCTATCAAGTAGGCCGTACCAGCCCATAGCAAACCAACCAAGATAATCTAACAGGCCAAGATTGGATCTCAAAATGTTGCTAAGTCCATGGCCACGATAAGCCATTTCTATCAAGAAGGCCATGGACAGTTCTAAACAACCACGAAAGCTTCCAAGAGTTGAAACATTGCCTATCAAGTAGGCCGTAGCAGCCCATAGCAACCCAACCAAGATAATCTAACAGGCCAAGATTGGTTGGAGATTTCAAAATTTGGCTAAGTCCAGATTTTTTTACCCTTCGGGAATACAACCCTAGTTCACCAAGTTGAACGCGAAAAACTGTCCATAGGATACGCACAAAACGTTTATTGAGTTGGTCACCATATGTGGAAATTATGGTGAAAATAAGCCAAGTTCCGGAGTTTTTAACTCACACGAAACCACGAAAAACTTTCATTAGGAAAACTTGGTTGGAGCACCCTACTGCAGAACACACCGACATGGACGAAAGGGTTGACTGGCTAAGAGAAAAAATTTTTGCGGGACCACTCAAAACATCATAGTTAGACCTAGCAAATGATGAAAAGTGAAACCCGCGATCGATTGGAGAAACCTTATTTTACACTGAAAAATTCCACATAAGGAAAATTTGTATGGAGCACCCTACTGCAGAGCACACCGACAGGGCCGGGAAGGAAGGCCCGGTCCAAGAAAAAATTTTTGCGGGACCACTCAAAACATCATAGTTAGACCTAGCAAATGATGAAAAGTGAAACCCGCGATCGATTGGAGAAACCTTATTTTACACTGAAAAATTCCACATAAGGAAAATTTGTATGGAGCACCCTACTGCAGAGCACACCGACAGGGCCGGGAAGGAAGGCCCGGTCCAAGAAAAAATTTTTGCGGGACCACTCAAAACATCATAGTTAGACCTAGCAAATGATGAAAAGTGAAACCCGCGATCGATTGGAGAAACCTTATTTTACACTGAAAAATTCCACATAAGGAAAATTTGTATGGAGCACCCTACTGCAGAACACACCGACAGGGCCGGGAAGGAAGGCCCGGTCCAAGAAAAAATTTTTGCGGGACCACTCAAAACATCATAGTTAGACCTAGCAAATGATGAAAAGTGAAACCCGCGATCGATTGGAGAAACCTTATTTTACACTGAAAAATTCCACATAAGGAAAATTTGTATGGAGCACCCTACTGCAGAGCACACCGACAGGGCCGGGAAGGAAGGCCCGGTCCAAGAAAAAATTTTTGCGGGACCACTCAAAACATCATAGTTAGACCTAGCAAATGATGAAAAGTGAAACCCGCGATCGATTGGAGAAACCTTATTTTACACTGAAAAATTCCACATAAGGAAAATTTGTATGGAGCACCCTACTGCAGAGCACACCGACAGGGCCGGGAAGGAAGGCCCGGTCCAAGAAAAAATTTTTGCGGGACCACTCAAAACATCATAGTTAGACCTAGCAAATGATGAAAAGTGAAACCCGCGATCGATTGGAGAAACCTTATTTTACACTGAAAAATTCCACATAAGGAAAATTTGTATGGAGCACCCTACTGCAGAGCACACCGACAGGGCCGGGAAGGAAGGCCCGGTCCAAGAAAAAAATTTTGCGGGACCACTCAAAACATCATAGTTAGACCTAGCAAATGATGAAAAGTGAAACCCGCGATCGATTGGAGAAACCTTATTTTACACTGAAAAATTCCACATAAGGAAAATTTGTATGGAGCACCCTACTGCAGAGCACACCGACAGGGCCGGGAAGGAAGGCCCGGTCCAAGAAAAAATTTTTGCGGGACCACTCAAAACATCATAGTTAGACCTAGCAAATGATGAAAAGTGAAACCCGCGATCGATTGGAGAAACCTTATTTTACACTGAAAAATTCCACATAAGGAAAATTTGTATGGAGCACCCTACTGCAGAGCACACCGACAGGGCCGGGAAGGAAGGCCCGGTCCAAGAAAAAATTTTTGCGGGACCACTCAAAACATCATAGTTAGACCTAGCAAATGATGAAAAGTGAAACCCGCGATCGATTGGAGAAACCTTATTTTACACTGAAAAATTCCACATAAGGAAAATTTGTATGGAGCACCCTACTGCAGAGCACACCGACAGGGCCGGGAAGGAAGGCCCGGTCCAAGAAAAAATTTTTGCGGGACCACTCAAAACATCATAGTTAGACCTAGCAAATGATGAAAAGTGAAACCCGCGATCGATTGGAGAAACCTTATTTTACACTGAAAAATTCCACATAAGGAAAATTTGTATGGAGCACCCTACTGCAGAGCACACCGACAGGGCCGGGAAGGAAGGCCCGGTCCAAGAAAAAATTTTTGCGGGACCACTCAAAACATCATAGTTAGACCTAGCAAATGATGAAAAGTGAAACCCGCGATCGATTGGAGAAACCTTATTTTACACTGAAAAATTCCACATAAGGAAAATTTGTATGGAGCACCCTACTGCAGAGCACACCGACAGGGCCGGGAAGGAAGGCCCGGTCCAAGAAAAAATTTTTGCGGGACCACTCAAAACATCATAGTTAGACCTAGCAAATGATGAAAAGTGAAACCCGCGAGCGATTGGAGAAACCTTATTTTACACTGAAAAATTCCACATAAGGAAAATTTGTATGGAGCACCCTACTGCAGAGCACACCGACAGGGCCGGGAAGGAAGGCCCGGTCCAAGAAAAAATTTTTGCGGGACCACTCAAAACATCATAGTTAGACCTAGCAAATGATGAAAAGTGAAACCCGCGATCGATTGGAGAAACCTTATTTTACACTGAAAAATTCCACATAAGGAAAATTTGTATGGAGCACCCTACTGCAGAGCACACCGACAGGGCCGGGAAGGAAGGCCCGGTCCAAGAAAAAATTTTTGCGGGACCACTCAAAACATCATAGTTAGACCTAGCAAATGATGAAAAGTGAAACCCGCGATCGATTGGAGAAACCTTATTTTACACTGAAAAATTCCACATAAGGAAAATTTGTATGGAGCACCCTACTGCAGAGCACACCGACAGGGCCGGGAAGGAAGGCCCGGTCCAAGAAAAAATTTTTGCGGGACCACTCAAAACATCATAGTTAGACCTAGCAAATGATGAAAAGTGAAACCCGCGATCGATTGGAGAAACCTTATTTTACACTGAAAAATTCCACATAAGGAAAATTTGTATGGAGCACCCTACTGCAGAGCACACCGACAGGGCCGGGAAGGAAGGCCCGGTCCAAGAAAAAATTTTTGCGGGACCACTCAAAACATCATAGTTAGACCTAGCAAATGATGAAAAGTGAAACCCGCGATCGATTGGAGAAACCTTATTTTACACTGAAAAATTCCACATAAGGAAAATTTGTATGGAGCACCCTACTGCAGAACACACCGACATGGACGAAAGGGTCGACTGGCTAAGAGAAAAAATTTTTGCGGGACCACTCAAAACATCATAGTTAGACCTAGCAAATGATGAAAAGTGAAACCCGCGATCGATTGGAGAAACCTTATTTTACACTGAAAAATTCCACATAAGGAAAATTTGTATGGAGCACCCTACTGCAGAGCACACCGACAGGGCCGGGAAGGAAGGCCCGGTCCAAGAAAAAATTTTTGCGGGACCACTCAAAACATCATAGTTAGACCTAGCAAATGATGAAAAGTGAAACCCGCGATCGATTGGAGAAACCTTATTTTACACTGAAAAATTCCACATAAGGAAAATTTGTATGGAGCACCCTACTGCAGAGCACACCGACAGGGCCGGGAAGGAAGGCCCGGTCCAAGAAAAAATTTTTGCGGGACCACTCAAAACATCATAGTTAGACCTAGCAAATGATGAAAAGTGAAACCCGCGATCGATTGGAGAAACCTTATTTTACACTGAAAAATTCCACATAAGGAAAATTTGTATGGAGCACCCTACTGCAGAGCACACCGACAGGGCCGGGAAGGAAGGCCCGGTCCAAGAAAAAAATTTTGCGGGACCACTCAAAACATCATAGTTAGACCTAGCAAATGATGAAAAGTGAAACCCGCGATCGATTGGAGAAACCTTATTTTACACTGAAAAATTCCACATAAGGAAAATTTGTATGGAGCACCCTACTGCAGAGCACACCGACAGGGCCGGGAAGGAAGGCCCGGTCCAAGAAAAAATTTTTGCGGGACCACTCAAAACATCATAGTTAGACCTAGCAAATGATGAAAAGTGAAACCCGCGATCGATTGGAGAAACCTTATTTTACACTGAAAAATTCCACATAAGGAAAATTTGTATGGAGCACCCTACTGCAGAGCACACCGACAGGGCCGGGAAGGAAGGCCCGGTCCAAGAAAAAATTTTTGCGGGACCACTCAAAACATCATAGTTAGACCTAGCAAATGATGAAAAGTGAAACCCGCGATCGATTGGAGAAACCTTATTTTACACTGAAAAATTCCACATAAGGAAAATTTGTATGGAGCACCCTACTGCAGAGCACACCGACAGGGCCGGGAAGGAAGGCCCGGTCCAAGAAAAAATTTTTGCGGGACCACTCAAAACATCATAGTTAGACCTAGCAAATGATGAAAAGTGAAACCCGCGATCGATTGGAGAAACCTTATTTTACACTGAAAAATTCCACATAAGGAAAATTTGTATGGAGCACCCTACTGCAGAGCACACCGACAGGGCCGGGAAGGAAGGCCCGGTCCAAGAAAAAATTTTTGCGGGACCACTCAAAACATCATAGTTAGACCTAGCAAATGATGAAAAGTGAAACCCGCGATCGATTGGAGAAACCTTATTTTACACTGAAAAATTCCACATAAGGAAAATTTGTATGGAGCACCCTACTGCAGAGCACACCGACAGGGCCGGGAAGGAAGGCCCGGTCCAAGAAAAAATTTTTGCGGGACCACTCAAAACATCATAGTTAGACCTAGCAAATGATGAAAAGTGAAACCCGCGATCGATTGGAGAAACCTTATTTTACACTGAAAAATTCCACATAAGGAAAATTTGTATGGAGCACCCTACTGCAGAGCACACCGACAGGGCCGGGAAGGAAGGCCCGGTCCAAGAAAAAATTTTTGCGGGACCACTCAAAACATCATAGTTAGACCTAGCAAATGATGAAAAGTGAAACCCGCGATCGATTGGAGAAACCTTATTTTACACTGAAAAATTCCACATAAGGAAAATTTGTATGGAGCACCCTACTGCAGAGCACACCGACAGGGCCGGGAAGGAAGGCCCGGTCCAAGAAAAAATTTTTGCGGGACCACTCAAAACATCATAGTTAGACCTAGCAAATGATGAAAAGTGAAACCCGCGATCGATTGGAGAAACCTTATTTTACACTGAAAAATTCCACATAAGCAAAATTTGTATGGAGCACCCTACTGCAGAGCACACCGACAGGGCCGGGAAGGAAGGCCCGGTCCAAGAAAAAATTTTTGCGGGACCACTCAAAACATCATAGTTAGACCTAGCAAATGATGAAAAGTGAAACCCGCGATCGATTGGAGAAACCTTATTTTACACTGAAAATTCCACATAAGCAAAATTTGTATGGAGCACCCTACTGTGGTCACCATCGGTCGAGTTGGTCGAGACGGGCAAAAAATTTTTTTTTCCATATCGTCTCAAAACATGATTTATGGACCTTGTAAATGTTGAAAAGTGAAACGAAATCACTTTTGGAGCGATGAAAATTTTGTATGGGAGGTCCCTACCCGGAACAAATTTTACTAGTAAAGTCATGATTCCGCGACGAGAAATTTGAAAATGGTCAAATATGGTTAAGATGTCATGTTCATTCCCTACTATGGGGGACCAGGTCGTCACGAAAAAATTTTTTTCTCGACCTGGTCAAATGTGGTTCTGCGACGGAGGTTAAACTAATAATGCATAATTTGGGCCAAAAACCCCCCTCTGTCAGATATTGTACCCGTTCAAGAGCAATAGCAGACCACATAAGTTGAGCTTTGAGGTATCTGAAAGTTGAATATAGAGCGAGGTTCTAAGCGAAGGGATAGCTTAACGTTGAGCATTGAACGCAAAAAAGCTTAGAGATAAGCTTAAGATACAAGGGTTGTGGTGCATGAGGCCGCTTAACGTTGAGCTTTGAACGCACATGGCTAGAACTAAGCTAAGAGATACCTATAGTGGTGCATGGAACTGCTCACAAGTTGAGCTTCGAGAAGTCCAAAGGCAAAATGTAGAGCGAGGTTCTAAGCGAAGGGATAGCTTAACGTTGAGCATTGAACGC